>NC_057810.1:274604392-274622689 GCF_018294505.1 Triticum aestivum
AGACATGGCGAGATTGGAGTGTCCTCCCGTACCCCTGTTGCGTCAGGATGGTTGGGAGCAGGTGGTGAACTCCATGCCCGCTTTCAACGGGGACGGGCCTGTTCCCGCGGAGGTTCCTGAGGACCTGGCGGCCCTGGCGACGGTGAATGTATCCTCCGGTGACTCCGGCAGATAGGAGGAAGAAAAGGAGTAGGAAGAGGAGCTCGATTCTGAGGCGACCGACGGGGAGTCGAGAGCGCCCCTCCCTCGGTGCAGGTCCCGTGCTCTTCGCCTCATACCGGACGACGACGAGGATGGCGACGGGCGAGGCGGTGAGTGCTCGCCCCTGATCCTGGAGAAGGACAGGATAGGGCTGGTTCTCCGTGGGCCTGCTCCGGCTCTGAGGCGATCTTCAGACATGCCTCCTGCTCCCGAGTCTCTTGAGGTTGATCCCAGCAGCCGGCTCTCGGGATTCAAGTTCGGCCGGAGGTTGCTTGAGCCCATGCGCGATGACTAGTAAGTGCTTGATTCTCATTTTGCTTCTTGCTTCGTTGCTGAGGCTTAACGTCCATATTCCTTGGCTAGGCCGGCGCCTGCGGCACAAAAGCTGAAGGGGGCCCCTGAGGCTTCGTCCGGGGCAGCACTTCCACCCGCGGGAGAAGGGGGCGGCGAGACCCGGGCCTCTCCTGCACGGTCATCCTCGCGAGGCCTGGCGGGGCGAGCTGGGGCGAGCTCAGCCCCCGTGGCCCAAGCGACTCCCGAGGAGTCCCTGCCTGACGCCACTGCCGCAGTCATCGGGGCGTAGAAGGTCCCAACTCATGGTGCTGTGATCACGCTGCCGTCTTCTCCTCCTACTCCGCCAACTGCCATTTCTCTGACTCCTTCTACTGTCTTGGATCGTGCTACTGCTGAGCTGGACCGGTTGCGAGAAGATCTTTAGGGCGTCGACACTCGCTTGGTGGCTGGGCACCTGGAGCTGGCCTCCGGCTGGGTCCGCTCTGATGCTTCAGTTCGAGCGGTGCTGGCTCAGGCCGCGATGGCTTGCGACGAGGAGAAGCAGGCCATCATTGAGGCCAAGGCCGCTCGCGACGCTGCCTTGGGTGAGGTTGCGGATGTCCGGGGTCGCTGCAAGATGCTGGAGAGCGAGCTGCAAGGCCTGCGCGACTAGCTCGCCAAGGAGGCCCGTGACCGCCAGGAGAAGGAGGAAGATATGAAGGCTCGTGAGGCTGTCGCCAAGGACCGGGATGCCAAACTTGATGAACGCCATGGCCGCTTAGGTGCGCTGGAGCAGGCGTTGGAGGCGAAGAGGATCGAGCTAGACGGCAAGGCGCGGGTCCTGGCCGAGGACCGCGTGGCCTTTGCGAAGCTAGAGGAGAAGGCTCGGACCTTGCTGAAGACGCTTTATGATAGCAGCCTAGAGAGCCCGCTGGCCGGCGCCGAGGACGGCCCTGCCAAGCTGCTTCCCTTCCTGGTCCGTGCCCTTGAAGATGTCGCCCTCGGCGTTGGCCCGACGGCTAAGGCTGAGGCGCGTGTCCTTTCTTCTGCAGTGCTGACGCGCGTCTTCACCCACGTCTACCTCCGCGCCCCCGGTTTTGACCTTGACAGCCTGCTGGAGCCTGTGAGCGGGGAGCTTGCCGTTGTCGCTGCTGAGGCCATGAAGGGTCGAGCAGAGGCTCTGCCGGCGAAGTTCCGTGCTTTCAGCACCAAGCCAAGGCGAGGCGCTGCCGATCCTGAGGCTCCACGAGGCGAAGTCGCCCAACGCAGCTCCGTCACCAGCGACGGCACCGCCAGAAAGTGACACCTTCACGGCTCTTGTCCTTATTTTAGCTCCTGCAACATTCATCATGCCTCGTGGAGGCGTTTAAACTTGTGTTTGGCGTTGTCAAAGCACTCTATGAACTATAATATTTCCTTTTGAATTCCTTGAGATTTGCGCTTTTCCTTCCTACTTGCTTGTGTTCTACGTCGGCAGAGCCCGGCCCCGCGCATACCTCAGCCGCCGTTAGCCCCGACCGGAAACCAGGACAGGACCAAGGAGTGAGGGGCTACGTGACCAGTTAGGCTCCTGAGTCGTGATGCTCAGGAGTCCCCCTTGATGCGTGAATAGCAAGTAGGGAGGGGAGCTGTATGAGTAAATCTACCGTTCTACGTCGGTAGAGCCCGGCCCCGTGCATACCTCAACCGCCGTTAGCCTTTCGGAACAAAGGGGTGAGGGGCTACGTGACCAGTTAGGCTCCTGATTCGCGATGCTCAGGAGTCCTCCTTGACGTTCAAACGGTCTTCGTACCTTGGCTTCGCTCGGGGAGAGACGTGTGATGAACCAGGCCCGAGGGGCCTCGCTGGGTGGCGTGCACCTGGGCGTTACCCAGGCGTAGCCCCCGTGCGCATCCCCCTCGCACGGCACTCCCGAGGGGAGGCATTATGATGGGGCCGGACATTGAGCTCTGGGCTCCCTGAGGTTGATGCGGCCGGGGGCCACCCTCAGTTGCTTATCACCAGCGCGGAGCATAGCGCTTCCGTATACATACGGGCATAGCCGCTCCTCGGCAGTGTCGTCAGCTAGCGCGGATCATGGTGCTTCCACTGGTGCGTGGGGGGGAGGGGGGCTCCCCTCCGGGAGGAGCCCTCGGGGCGTGTACAGCCCCGCCCTGACACGTGGCTGGCATGGTAGGGCCTGACGAGGTGTATCGGGGCACCCGTGAGCCAGCGCGGGGCTCACGGGGCCCTACCTCAAGGCGGGTTGCGCCTGGCTTTGGGCCTTTATTTGCAATGTGTTCCTGCAAATTTGGTTAGATGCCGACGCTCTACGTCCTCGGGTGCCGGCCCTCGAGCGAGCTCAGCCGTCGCTGGTATGCCAGGTCATGATGCCGTGGAAAAAGCTAGAGGGTGAGGGCTGGAGAGCCAGTAAGAGCCCATGAGTGGCGATGCTCAGGTACCCCCCCTTTAACGTGCAAGCGTCCGACATGAAGGAAGAAGGGTGCTGTGGACATGCATCAAGTAATGATCATGATGGGTTAAACACACGACCCGAATAAACGCGAGAGGGATACATGTCACTGGGTTTGGCCCGAGTGACTTGGGGATAATGCAGCCCGTGGGGCGCCCCCAATAAAGTAAGCTAAAGCATGAACCAAAGGGATACATGCCGCAAGGACGGACCCACGCGGCCTGGGAATGATGCAGCCCTGGGGGGTGCTCCCAGTTGAAAATGAAGCTCGAAGGATGTTACCTGATGATGTTGAAGATGAAGGGATGCTGAGGTAGCGGTCGGCGTGCGCTGCGGAAGCCGATTTTCACGAGCCCCCAGGCCCAGGAGCATCGGGAGGCTCCGGAGGCGCTGGCGGCTCCTTGCGGACCATCTCCATCTCTGCCAGGACTGTGGAATGCCTGGCCGCTTGAGCCTCCAGGATGCTCCTCATGAGGCACTGACGCACAGCAGCCGCGTTCGGCAGGCCGTAAGGCATGCACACATAGCTATGGGCTGGACCTTCGTAGCGTCCCACGCGTGAGGGCCAGAGGCGCTCCTGAGAGGCGGCTCGGTTGAGTCCTGGTATGTCGATGCAGACGCGCAGCCCACCATCCTCGCCTGGATGGGGAGCTACGGCGGGTAAGCGGCGGCTGCCACTCATGACTCTTGACTCCTGCAGCTCCTGAATGATCTTGCTGACGAACTCCCGAGGGTTTGGCCCTCCTTGCCTTGCTCCTTTCTGAGGGAAACGTGCTTTGAAGCACGCCTCCAAGTGGTGCCCGAGCGCCTCCCTTGTGATCCTAGCAAAGTCGATGGCCCTCCAGGAGAGAGCCCCCGAGCCTTGCTCGAGCAGGGCGCCGGGCGTGCCTTCCTATGCGACAGAAGGAGGTGCCCCCTAAACAGGCGCGGACCCTGAGGGGCCTGCCTCTCGACGGGTCGGACCAGGCGATGTCTTCTTCTTCTTAGGGGCAGCCTCGGGAAGCCTTGTGCTCCTGAGATCTGGGTCTTCAATTGACGCAGCTTGAAAAGCACGTTCCAAAGAACACACAACGTCTCTCTCTTCACAAGGCACCGTGATGACTCCACCGCTTCCTGGCATCTTGAGGACATTGTAGCCGTGATGGGTCACGGCCATGAACTTGGCCAGGGCTGGGTACCCGAGGATGGCATTGTACGGCAGGCGAATGTGCGCGACGTCGAAGTCAATGAGATTGGTGCGGTAGTTGTCGCGCTTCCCAAAGGTAACAGGAAGGCGGACTTGCCCTATCGGAACCATGGAACCATCAATGACTCCTGAGAAAGGCTTGGTTGGCTGCAGCTGATTGTATGGCACTTGGAGATTGTTGAACGTCTCGACGGATAGGACATTGAGCCCTGCTCCGCCATCGATGAGGGTCCTGGTGACTTGCACATTGCTGATGATTAGGGAACAAAGCATCGGGAGGACTCCGGCTATGGCCGCGCACTTGAGCTGATCCGCTGAGCTGAATGTGATGGTGCACGCTGACCACCTGAGAGGGCGTGTGGCCTCAAGCTTGGGGAGGACTACATTCGCTTCGCGAGCAAACTCCTTGAAGATGCGCTGAGAGGCCGGGGCCTGTGCGCCGCCCAAGATGCAAGCGATTGCGCGCGGCTCTTGGGAGCCTCCAGCCCCCTTGTCCTGATGATTGTCTTCATTCCTCCTCGGCTATGGTGGCAGAGGAGGGAGGCCCGCGTTGCCTTGTGGGCAATCCTCGCGAGGCTGATCCCTCCAACCTCCCTCGCGATGCGGGTCCCTCCAACCTCCCTCACGAGGCTGGTCCTGCCAGCGGTCCTCGCGAGGTCGCTCATGCCACCCTTGGCGAGGGCCACGATCTTCCCATTGTCCTCGACTTCTTCCTCCTCCTCGGCCATAGCCCCGCTCGCTGCGCTCGGGGCGTCGGCCGGCACGCACGTCCCGCACGGCCCTGAGCTCTTGGCATTCGTTGGTGTTGTGGGTGTGGAGGTCGTGGTACACGTAGTACCGTCTGCCCTTGGATGACTCAGGCTGATCCCTGCCTAGCTTGGTGTCCAGCTCTGCTGCAAGCACGGCAGCCCCCTTGCGCTTCACGTCCTTGACCTTGGGCTTCTTCTCTTCTGGGTCAGCAGCTGGCAGCTCAAGGAGGGAAACGCGCCCTTCCTCAGCCCTAGCGCACTTGGCCGCCAAATTGAACAGCTCCAGGGAGGTGCACAGGACCTCATGGATCGCAAGCTCCTCCTTCATCTTGACGTCTGGCACGCCGTCAGAGAAGGCTGAGATGATGGCCTCCTCAGACACCCTAGGGATCTTAAGGCGAGCGATGTTGAAACGCTAGATGAACTTCTGCAGGGTCTCTCCCGGCTGCTGCTTAATGCGGCGTAAGTCGCTCATGGCCGGGGGCCGGCCGCGGGTGCCTTGGAAGTTGGCGATGAATCGGGTGTGCATCTCGTCCTAGGAGGAGATCGTGCCAGGAGGCAGGTTCAGGAGCCAGGTGCGGGCACTGTCCTTGAGCGCCATGGGGAACCAGCTCGCCATGACCTTCTCTTCCCCGTTGGCGGCTTCGATGCCCATCTCATAGAGCTGGAGGAACTCCGCATGGTCAGCCATTCCATCGTAGCGCGGGGGCAGATCTGGCTTGAACATGCACGGCCAGGCCACGCTGCGTAGCTCGGAGGTGAAGGCACGGCAGCCTGCAGTTGCCGCGGGAGGCCTTGGGTGACGGAGAGCTTGATCTTGGAAGTCTTTTTGTGCTGCCGCCAGGAGCAGCGCGGGGTCTTGACACGCTGGAGCAGGAGTGCGTTCGTGCCGGGCTGGTGCGGGGAGCACACGGGCAGCTTCTTGGGGGCGAGGGATCTCTTGGCAGCCCTTCTCTTGGTGTGCTGGCGCCGGACGGAGTGGGTTCCGCCCAGGGGCCACGCGCCTTGGGGCCAAGGCGCCTTCTTGAGGGGGAGGCGGCTGAGGCGCCCCCGGAGCTTCCTCGCCCGCGCAGGGCGGGGCGTCGTGCAGCGAGAGGGATGGCGCAGGGGAGCCCCCAGCGGCGCTGACGAGCTCGGTGATGCGGGCGAGCCACTCGTTGTAGAGGTCGTCGACGGGACAGTAGTGCAGGAGCTCCCGCGCCAGGAGCAGCGCGGCGTGCGCGTCCGTAGGAGCGCGACGGGCGTGGGACGAGGAACCGACTGGAGTCAGCGACGGGGTGGCGGTGCGGCCTTCTCGCCGCACTAAAGGATGCAGGGACGATGCCTGCTGCTCGTTCCCCACCGGGCCGGTGGCTACGTTGATGACAGGCGACGGGGAACAGCGGGGGCGCCCGCCGACACGGGCCATCTGGGCGACGCGAGTGGCGAGAGTGGACCGACGCTCGGCGCAGGCTTGACGAGCGTCTGACATGGATGCGCCGGGCGGCGAAACACGAGGCGATGGAAGGCGGATTCCGGTGCACCCCTACCTGGCGCGCCAGATGTCGGATTTCAGGTTCTGGCAGACCCTCAAGGTTCGAACTCTGGGGTGCACGCGAAGATCACACCTCCTGCCTAACCACGTCTCGTCGCCTCGCAAGGATCTAAACTACACAAAGAACAACACAAGGGACACGTGATTTATACTGGTTCAGGCCACCATTGTGGTGTAATACCCTACTCCAGTTTGCGGTGTGGTGGATTGCCTCAGGGGCTGATGATGAATAGTACAAGGAAGAACAGCCTCGCGAGGGGCTGTTCTTGGCTCGTGCGATGAACTGCTTGGGTGAGTTCAGTCGCCTCTCTCTATCACTAGTCTACCCAAAATCTACTCTTTTCTCTCCCCCTACTCTGCGGTGGCTAGCTTTATTTATAGAGGGAGTCCCTGGGCCTCTTCCCAAATATTGAGCGGGAAGGGCGCCAACAATTGGCCATTTTGAAGGGGAACATCTAGTACACTTATCCTGACTAAAGTCAGTCCTCGCCTACCAAAGACACTTACGGTGACGTCGGCTTGGGCTCCACGATGACCTCCATCCTGCTGCCCTGCTGGTCTTGGTCTTGCTGCACTGAAATGGTTGCCTTTTGCTTGATACTCTTGCCTGCGCTTGCCCCCTTTGCACCAAAGAGGAAACAAGGACTCTGCGCAGGCCGGCGCCCGCCTGACCTCGGTCGTCATGGCTTGCGTCATGGGCACCTCGTGAGGTACCCCGCCTTGATCTCTCCGCCTCCTCGCGAGCCATCCTGACGAGGCTATGCCCGAGGAAGCCTCTTGTCGTCCTCCCATGCGAGGCTTGGCCTGGGCGACTCCCCGAGCCACGCTGCAGGCCGCAGGCAGACAAGTCTGGGTACCCCCGTTCCCAGAATGCCGACATCATGGACATGGTGAAAGTGCTAGTTATCGACTAGAGGGGGGGGGTGAATAGGCGATTTTTATGAAAGTCTTCAAAACATGAAAGTTTCGAAGACAAACACGACAACTGGACCTATAAACATGCAGCGGAAGATGAACTACACTAGACAAGCCATAGTCAAACAAGTATGAAGCTAAAGCACAATGACCTATAGCAACTAGGTAGTAGGATCAGGATGGAAGATAGTATGAAGCCAATCAAAACAAGTAGTCACACAGTGAAGTCAAAAAGGCAGAGCAATCAGGCAATGACTTCACAAAGACAAACTGTAAGTAAGGAGAGTAAGAGATAGAACCAGTGTGTTGTGAAGACAAGGATTTGTTCGACCAGTTCCAGTTGCTATGACAACTGTACGTCTGGTTAGGGAGGCTGAGATTTAACTCAAAAGACCATGTCTTCACCTTATTCCCCTTGAGCTAAGGACACACAGTCCTCGCCCAATCACTCTGGTAAGTCTTCAAGGTAGACTTCCAAACCTTCACAGACTTCATTCACCGGCGGTCCACAATTACTCTTGGATGCTCAGAACGCGACACCTAACCGGCTGGAGGATTCACAGTCCTCAAGTGTAACAAGTCTTTAGATCACGCGGACAGAAAGACTTCAGTGATGCCAAACACTCTTTGGGCTCTGGGTGTTTTGGGCTTTGTCCTCACAAGGATTTCTCTCTCAAACTCTTCGAAGGTGGGTTGATCTCAAGGACAAAAGCCGTGCACTAACTCTGAGCAGCCACCAATTTATGGTGTAGGGGGTGGGCTATTTATAGCCACCGGGTAACCCGACCTGATTTGTCCGAAATGACCCTGGGTCACTAAGGAACTGACACGTGTCACAACGGTCAGATTTCAAACACACGCGACAGCTTGACTTGGGCTACAAGTAAAGCTGACTTATCTGACTTTGGATAAGATTTGCTCCCATTGTCTTCGCTCGAAGACATAGGATTTTGGTTGAGCATCACTTCAGTCACTCTGACTTTGTTCACTTGGACCCCACTTAATAGTGCGGTGGTTCCTATGACTCAACAAAGAAGAAAAGAACAACGAAACTACTAAGTCTTCGCGCTCCATAGTCTTCACTCAATGTCTTCTTCTGTCATAGTCTTTAGTGTGAATATCTTCACGTACCACCATTATCTTCAATGTCTTCATACATTTTTAGGGGTCATCTCCGGTAGGTAAACCGAATCAAGGAGGGTCTACTACCTGTCTTATCCTGCAATTCTCACAAACACATTAGTCCCTCAACCATGTTTGTCCTCAATACTCCAAAACCAAACCGGGGTGGCACTAGATGCACTTACAATCTCCCCCTTTTTTGGTGATTGATGGCAAACTGGTTGAAGCTTTCGACGGGGATATAAATATGTGAATTTGTAAAGGATGAGGTATTGTCTTCATGAGTAGCAAAAGGCTCCCCCTGAAGATGTGCATATAAATAATTTGCTTTTGAAATGCAAATGCACATGGCAGGTTCTACTTGTGGAGGTCCTCTTCAACTTATGAAGACAATTCATCATGCATGATCCGATGTAACGAAGATAATGACATGCATAATGAAAAATGGATGTCTGCAAAATGATTTAAGTGCAGAAGTTATCATCGCACATGCAGAATTTATCATCGCATCACAAAATAGCAAATAAGTAGCAGACGACCATCAAGTTTAAGTGTTACAACTCAGAGAACCAAATATATCAAGAGCAAGAGTTGTAAACACTAGGCAAAATATAATGCAACCGCCCATATGAACCCGCTTGAAGACTATCAACTCATAGCTTCTCCCCCTTTTGTCAGTAAGGACCAAAAGGGGTTGAAGACATTGAACCTCTACTCATTCCCAGAAGGAGTAGGAGAAGATGCATGGTTGGTGTCGAGGTTTGGCGGTGCAGACGAACTTGGAGCAGTGACAAGGTTTGGAGGTGGCGAAGTAGCATCATCTTGATCATCAATCACACGAGCATTCAAGGTTGCAGCAGAAGAGGAGTACTCTAAGTCTTCAAGAGATGGAGTGCGCCGCAGAACAGCATTTCTAGGCGGAGTGGAATCAAACTTGAATCGTTCTGAGAAGCCATCATCCTGAAGATCTTCCTCAGCACACATAAGCGTCAGCCCTTTCCATGTGCGTCGACAGGTTTCATGCGCGACAAATGCATTCTTAGTTGCAAGGTTGCGAATGCGATTGACGTCAGTCATGATGCTCTGCATCTGGCGCTTGAGCCAATCATGATGCCTATCCTGTTTCTGATGCAGGCCAACGAGAAGCTCTCGGTCATTCAGAACATGAGATCGCTTTCGAGGCCGTTGAGCAATTGTGTTGTTAGTGGCTTCGGTTGGGGCACGGTGAGTTGCACGTGTAGTACCAGCCAACGGATAGACTCGAGTGGCAGCCAGCACACCTTCAACAGGCTGAGAGAAGCTCTGACGATCAACGTTGTGAAGATAAAGTGGCTCCTTGTCAGGGTCTGGATAGATGGCTTCAACAGACATATCGACATCTGGCAAGAAGACAATGTGGTTGCATGCAAATGGCTGATAGTTGAAAGCAGTGTGAAGCTTGATCAGATGCATGATCCATGGAGCATAGAACTTCAAGCCAGAAATGTCAGATCCTGATGCAGCAAGTTGGCGGATGAAAAAATCTTGTGCATTGAAGCATTTGCCATGAAGAATATGGAAGACCAATGTCTTCATTGCACCTTCTAGTTTAGCCTTTGGAGAATGTTCTTTGATGGGCCAGAGAGTTCGCCTAATGATGTGATAGATTGTGCGAGGCAGATACTCAAGGTCTTCAACAAAGAACTCCTTAGGATATTCTGCATCTGGAGGCAATGGCTTCATCATACTTAGCATCTGGCTCATGTTGGGTTCTGGCTTGTGAAAGATGATTTCCAAAGCTGCAGTGTGAAGCTAACAACCAGGTTCATAGAGATCACCTGGAGTGGGCAGGCCAGTAAGCTCAATGACATCAAATGCTTTGGCTTCATGATGGACATTTCTTGTCATCCACTCAAGGACCCAAGTCTTAGGATCCCTGTTGTAGCCTCTGATATGAAGTATGGCATTGAATTGAAGCAGCAACTCTTCATTCCAGTGCTCCTTATCAGTGACGAAATGCAGTAAGCCAGCCTCACTGAAGCAATTGAGAGCTTCTTCTAAGCAGGGCAGGCCAGCTATGGCTTCAGTATCACGGCGCATATGCGGAAATATGTGGCCTTGGATTTACAGAATGCATGAATAATAGCTGCGCTGCTGATAACTCCAGAACCGATCAGATGAAATCTTGGGCTTGGTGTAAGGGTTCTTTTCACTATCGAAGCAGGTGTTGTCTGCAATCAAGACGTTGACTTTGAAAGATCCTGGCGAAGTGGCAGTACGTGGAAATCTGGGCAGTCATGGCTTTAACTTCTGAACCTGAGGCCTGTGCTTGACATGGTAATCCAATTGAGGACCAGCAGCAGGTGGAGGAATCAGAATAGGCCATCTGACAGTGACAAGCTGGCCATAATTGTATGCTTGCTCGATAGTATGTGGCCTTGGAGGCAGAACTGGAGCAGTGGCATTGACTTCTGAAAGTGCTAGTATCGACTAGAGGGGGGGTGAATAGGCGATTTTTATGAAAGTCTTCAAAACTTGGAAGTTTCGAAGACAAACAACAGAAATAACCTAATTGATATGCAGCGGAAGATAAACTACCCTAAACAAGCCATAGTCAAGTATGTAATGATGTGAAAGTACAGGACTAATAGCAGTTAGGTAGAAAGGATCAAGATGGAAGATAGTATGAAGCCAATCCACAATAGTAGTCAAGCAATGAAGTCAAACAGATACACAGATAGACATTGACTTCACGAAGACAAACTTAAGTAAGGTTAGAAGGGATAGAACCAGTTGCTTGTTGAAGACACAGGATTTGTTGGACCAGTTCCAGTTGTTGTGACAACTGTACGTCTGGTTAGGGAGGCTGAGATTTAACTCAGAAGACCGTGTCTTCACCTTATTCCCCTTGAGCTAAGGACACCCAGTCCTCGCCCAATCACTCTAGTAAGTATTCAAGGGAGACTTCCAAACCTTCACATACTTCGTTCACCGGCAATCCACAATGACTCTTGGATGCTCAGAACGCGACGCCTAACCGGCTGGAGGATTCACAGTCCTCAAGTGTAATAAGTCTTCAGGTCACACAGACAGAAAGACTTCAGTGATGCCTAACACTCGTTGGCTCTGGGTGTTTGGGCTTTGTCCTCGCAAGGATCTTTCTCTCTCAAATGCTTTGAGGTGGGTTGCTCTCAAACGACAAAAGCCGTGCACAAACTCTGAGCAGCCGCCAATTTATGGTGTAGGGGGTGGGCTATTTATAGCCACTAGGCAACCCGACCGGATTTGTCCAAAATGACCCTGGGTCACTAAGGAACTGACACGTGTTCCAACGGTCAGATTTCAAACACACGCGGCAACTTTACTTGGGCTACAAGCAAAGCTGACTCATCTAGCTCTGGATAAGATTTTCTCTCATTGTATTCGCTCGAAGACATAGGATTTGAGTTGAGCATCACATCAGTCACTCTGACTTAGTTCACTTGGACCCCACTTAACAGTACGGTAGTTCATATGACTCAACAAAGAAGAAAAGGAAACAATGAAACCACAGAGTCTTCGCACTCCATAGTCTTCACACAATGTCTTCTCATGTCATAGTCTTCAATATGAATATCTTCTCTTACCACCATTGACTTCAATGTCTTCATACATTTTTAGGGGTCATCTCCGATAGGTAAACCGAATCAATGAGGGACACTATCTGTGTTATCCTACAATTCTCACAAACACATTAGTCCCTCAACCACGTTTGTCCTCAATACTCCAAAACCAAACCGGGGTGGCACTAGATGCACTTACAATATCCCCCTTTTTGGTGATTAATGGCAAACTGGTTGAAGCTTTCGACGGGGTTATAAATATGTGAATTTGTAAAGGATGAGGTATTGTCTTCGTGAGTAGGAAAAGGCTCCCCCTGAAGATGTGCATATAAGTAATTTGCTTTTGGAATGCAAATGCACATGGCAGGTTGTACTTGTGGAGATCCACTTCAACTTATGAAGATAATTCATCATGCATGAAATGATATAACAAGTAGGATGACATGCATAATGAAAAATGGACGTCTGCAGAATGATCTAAGTGCGGAAGTTATCATCGCACGTGCGGAATTTATCATCGCATTATAGTAGAGCAAATAAGTAGCAGAAGTAGCAGACGACCATCCAGTTTAGGTGTTACAACTCAAATAACCAAATGTTTCAAAGCGCAAGAGTTGTAAGCACACAGCAAAATATAATGCAACCACCCATATGAACCCGCTTGAAGACTATCAACACATACGCTTCTCCCCCTTTTGTCAGTAAGGACCAAAAAGGTTTGAAGACATAGAGCATCTACTCGTCATCATGAGTAGGTGAAGCAGCTGGGTCGTTGTCATTGGTTGGCGGTGCGGATGAACTTGGTGCGGTGTCGATGCGCGCAGTAGCAGGAGGTGGTGAAGTAGCGCCATCTTCATCATCGATCACTCTGGCATTAACTGTTGCTGCAGAGGAAGAATATTCAGAGTCTTCATGAGATGGAGTGCGGCGTAAGATAGCAGTCCGTGGAGGAGTGGAGTCAAACTGGAATCTTTCATTGAAGCCATCATCTTGAAGATCAGCTTCAGCACTGAGCAGGGTCAAACTCTTCCATGATCACCGACAAGTTTCATGAGCAACAAAGGCATTCTTGGTGGCAAGGTTGCGAATGCGATTGACATCCACCAAGAGGCTTTGCATCTGTCTCTTGAGCCAGAAATGATGCTTATCCTGTTTCTGATGAAGAGCCACAAGAAGTTCTCGGTCATTGAGAACGCGAGAACACTTCCGAGGCCTTTGCGCAATGGTTCTTTTAGTGGCTTCAGTGGGCGCTCTGTGAGGCAGACGAGTGTTACCAGCCAGTGGATAGATTCGTGTTGCTGCTTGAACACCTTCAATAGGCTGAGTGAAGCTATGATGCTCAACATTCTGAAGACAAAGAGGCGTCTTGGCAGGGTCAGAGTATACAACATCAACTGACATATCAACCTCTGGCAGAAAGATTATATGATTGCGAGCAGAGGGCTGATAATTGACAGATGAGTGTCGCTTGATGAGGCGCATGACCCATGGAGCATAAAACTTCAGACCAAACAGGTCAGAGCCGGAAGCAGCAAGTTGCCTGATGAAGAATTCTAGTGTGTTGAAGCTGATGCCATTGAAAATATAGAATACCAAAGTCTTCATAGCTCCTTCAAGCTTGGCTGCTGATGAGTGTCCTTTGACTGGCCATAGAGTGCGCCTGATGATATGATATATGGTGCGAGGCAGATACTCTAGGTCTTGAACAAAGAAATGTGTGGGATACTCAGCGTCAGATGGCAAAGGCTTCATCATGCTCAACATCTGGCTCATATTGGGTTCTGGCTTATGAAAGATGCTTCCACGGCATTGCGGTGTAGCTGACAGTCAGGTTCATATAGTTCTCCAGGAGTGGCTAGCCCTGTAAGCTCAATTATATACATAGCTTTGGCTTCATGATGAACATTTCCAGTCATCTACTCGAGAACCCATGTCTTGATGTCCCTGTAGTAGCCGCGAATGTGCAGAGTGGCATAGAATTGAAGCAATAGCTCTTCATTCCAATGTTCTTTGTCTGTCACAAAGTGGAGTAGACCAGCATCACGAAAGCAGTCAAGTGCTTCTTCTAAGCATGGCAGTCCAGCAATAGCTTCAGTGTTAAGGTGCATGTCAAGGAAAATGCGCCCTTGATCATATAGTACGCAGGAGTAATAGCTTCTCTACCGATAGCTCCAGAACCGATCTGATGATATCCTTGGCTTGGAGTAGGGGTTCTTGGCGCTGTCAAAGAAGGTATTGTGGCTTTTGAAGCCATTAGCATTGAAAGACCCTCGTGAGTTGGCAGTACCTGGAAACCTTGGCAATCTGGGCTTTGGCTTCTGGACCTGAGGCCTATGCTCAATATCATAGTCAAATTGAGGTCCTGAGGCAGTAGGCGGAGGCACCATAATGGGCCATCGGACAGTGACAAGCTGACCGTAATTGTAGGCTTGCTCAATGGTGTGAGGCCTTGGTGGCGGAACAGGAGCCGGGGCAACATCAGAGGAGTCAGGCTACACAACTGGTGCTTCAGGAGCAGTTGTCATATTGGCTTCAGGTGCAGCATCCTCATTGGCTTCAGGTGCAGCAACCTCATTGGTTTCAGGTGCAGCACCCTCATTGGCTTCAGGTGCAGCAACCTCATTGGTTTCAGGTTCAGTGCCCACACTTGCTTCAGGCACACTAGTTGGTGCAGGCTCCACATTAGCGTCAGCCATGACTACGTCATTGGCTTCATTGGCGTTGGTGGTGGCAGCCTCAACATTGTCAACCTCCTCTTGACGAACAGGAGGGTCGGGCACAAGCACGTTCTCATCTGGAACTGCTTCTTCTTCAATCACTAGGGGAGTAGGTACACGTACTTCTTCTTCACTTTCCTCGGCTGATGCAGCCGGAATGTCTTCAGCAGCATGTGCTTCAGACTCGGAGACGTTCACTGTTGGAGCTGGTTCATAAAATACTTGGCGTGCAACAGGTGAACGTTGCACTTCTCCTTCTGGAACGCTCGACAGAGGGACTTGAGGCCTTTGTCCTCTGCGAAGCCTGCGAAGTGCTGGCTTCACCTTAGGAGATGGAGTTGGCTGGGCCTGAAAGTCTTCATCCTCTTCTTGCACGGGGGGTGTAGCCTATTGTTGTTCTTGGGGAGTACTGGGGGAGTCTTGTCGTTGTGGGTGATCAGCTCATGATGCATCCTGAGCAATTGGCGTCAAAGGACGACCAATGCTGATGAGTTCGTTGTTCGTATGAACAGGCGATGATACCACTTCATGTTCAATCTGAGGAAGAACTTCATCATCAGCTACATTGTCATCATGACCAATGTCTTCAGCAGCGGTGGGTTTAGCAACTGGAATATCTTCAGCTACATGAGCCTCTATGGGAGCAGGCTCATAGACTACCATTCTTCGTTCTTGATGTTCTGAAGCAGGGCGAACCACAGAAATGGGTTCAATAACTAAGGGCTCTGTGGAAGCAGCCCTAGTCTTCTTGGTCTTGCGCTTCTTCTTGAGGGGAGCGGCATCAGAGGCTTCAGTGTGCTTTCTCTTTCTGGCTTCAGCCTCCGCAGCCCTCGTCTTCTTCTGTTCTGAAGCGGTTGTGGTGACCTTTGGCTTCGATCCTGTCATGCTGCTTGGGAAGATAATGTGAGGGGCTTCTCGGCTTGAAGGTTTAGGCTGATCAGCAGGGTGCTTCTTGTGACGCCCCCGATTCAATCGTACACTAATCATGCACGCAAAGGTGTACGATCAAGATCAGGGACTCACGGGAAGATATCACAACACAACTCTACAAATAAAATAAGTCATACAAGCATCATAATACAAGCCAGGGGCCTCGAGGGCTCGAATACAAGTGCTCGATCATAGACGAGTCAGCGGAAGCAACAATATCTGAGTACAGACATAAGTTAAACAAGTTTGCCTTAAGAAGGCTAGCACAAACTGGGATACAGATCGAAAGAGGCGCAGGCCTCCTGCCTGGGATCCTCCTAACTACTCCAGGTCGTCGTCAGCGGGCAGCACGTAGTAGTAGGCACCTCCAGTGTAGTAGGGGTCGTCGTCGACGGTGGCGTCTGGCTCCTGGGCTCCAGCATCTGGTTGCGACAACCAGAAAGAAAGGAAAGGGGGAAAAGGGGGGAGAAAGCAACCGTGAGTACTCATCCAAAGTACTCGCAAGCAAGGAACTACACTACATATGCATGGGTATATGTGTAAGGAGGCCATATCAGTGGACTGAACTGCAGAATGCCAGAATAAGAGGGGGGATAACTAATCCTGTCGAAGACTATGCTTCTGGTCACCTTCGTCTTGCATCAAGTATAAGAGAGTAGATTGAAGTCCTCCAAGTAGCATCTCCAAGTAACATCTCATAGCATAATCCTACCCGGCGATCCCCTCCTCATATCCCTGAGGTAGAGCGACCACCGGTTGTATCTGGCACTTGGAAGGGTGTGTTTTATTAAGTATCCGGTTCTAGTTGTCATAAGGTCAAGGTACAACTCCAAGTCGTCCTGTTACCGAAGATCACGGCTATTCGAATAGATTAAACTTCCCTGCAGGGGTGCACCACATAGCCCAACACGCTCGATCCCATTTGGCCGGACACACTTTCCTGGGTCATGCCCGGCCTCGGAAGATCAACACGTCGCAGCCCCACCTAGGCTCAACAGAGAGGCCAGCACGCCGGTCTAAACCTAAGCGCGCAGGGGTCTGGGCCCATCGCCCTGAGCACACCTGCACGTTGCGTACGCGGCCGGTGAGCAGACCTAGCAACCTCCATTACAAAGGAAGTTGCGTTAACGCAGTCCAACCCGGCGCGCGCCGCTCAGTCGCTGACGTCACGAAGTGCTTCGGCTGATACCACGACGTCGGGATACCCATAACTACTCCCACGTAGATGGTTAGTGCGTATAGGCTCGTAGCCAGACTCAGATCAAATACCAAGATCTCGTTAAGCGTGTTAAGTATCCGCGAACGCCGAACAGGGCCAGGCCCACCTGTCTCCTAGGTGGTCTCAACCTGCCCTGCCGCTCCGCCACAAAGATCCACACAGAGGGCCGTCGGGACAAGGTCCTTTCAGCCCCCAATCCGTGAATCACTCGCGGGTACTCTTCGAGCTGACCCGACTTTAGTCACCATCTGTATAGTATGTATGTATGTATAGTATATACCCGTGATCACCTCCCAGGTGATCACGGCCCGATAGTATAGCAAGGCAGACTGACAAGAATGTAGGGCCAATGATGATAAACTAGCATCCTATACTAAGCATTTAGGATTGCAGGTAAGGTATCAACAGGTGTAGCATCAATGTCAGGCTATGCATCGGAATAGGTATAACAGAAAGCAGTAACATGCTACACTACTCTAATGCAAGCAGTATAGAGTAGAATAGGCGATATCTGGTGATCAAGGGGGGGGCTTGCCTGGTTGCTCTGGCAAGAGAGAGGGGTCGTCAACTCCGTAGTCGAACTGGGCAGCAGCAGCGTCGGTCTCGTAGTCTACCGGAGAGAAGAGGGGGAAGAACAATGAATACCAAGTAAACAGATGCATATCGATGCATGACATGTCAAGAAGCGATGCTAGGCGTGCCCTAACGTGGTATGAGGTGGTACCGGTTAAGGGGGGAAACATCCGGGAAGTATTCCCGGTGTTTCGCGTTTTCGGGCAGAGGAGCCGGAGGGGGAAAGTTGCGGGTTCGATAGGTTAGGGGGGTGTGGTGTACGAACGGACTGCGTATCCGGAATCGTCTCGTCGTTCTGAGCAACTTTCATGTTGAAAATATTTTAATCCGGATTACGGATTAAAAGATATGATTTTTAAAAGATTTTATTAATTTCAGGAATTTAATTAATTATTTAATTAATTTCGAAAATGCTTTTATGACATCAGCATGATGTCATGCTGACCTCATCAGTCAACAGGGTTGACCGAGTCAACCCTGACAGGTGGGTCCCGCATGTCATTCTCTAATATCTAATTAACCTAATCAGAGTTAATTAACATTAGTTAATTAGGTTAATTAGTGATTAGGTTAATTTAATTATAATTAATTAACTTAATTAATTAATTAATTAATTAATAATTCTATTAAATCATTTTAATTTTATTAATTATATTTATTGTTTTTATTTATTTTATTATTTATTATTTTAATTTTATTTCTATTATTATTTATTTTTTTTATTTATTTTTTTTTATTATTTTTTTTATTATTATTATCTTTATTATTTATTTATTTTTTTTGCGTTCTGGGGCGGGGCCCCAATGTCATAGGCCCCAGGGGGCCAAACGGGCGTGCGGGCGTGC
>NC_057810.1:274622850-274623908 GCF_018294505.1 Triticum aestivum
TCCGCGAACGCCGAACAGGGCCAGGCCCACCTCTCTCCTAGGCGGTCTCAACCTGCCCTGTCGCTCCGCCACAAAAGATCCACACAGAGGGCCGTCGGGACAAAGGTCCTTTCAGCCCCCAATCCGTGAATCACTCGCGGGTACTCTTCGAGCTGACCCGACTTTAGTCACCATCTGTGTAGTATGTAGTAGGTATAGTATATACCCGTGATCACCTCCCAGGTGATCACGGCCCGATAGTATAGCAAGGCAGACTGACAAGAATGTAGGGCCAATGATGATAAACTAGCATCCTATACTAAGCATTTAGGATTGCAGGTAAGGTATCAACAGGTGTAGCATCAATGTCAGGCTATGCATCGGAATAGGTATAACAGAAAGCAGTAACATGCTACACTACTCTAATGCAAGCAGTATAGAGTAGAATAGGCGATATCTGGTGATCAAGGGGGGGCTTGCCTGGTTGCTCTGGCAAGAGAGAGGGGTCGTCAACTCCGTAGTCGAACTGGTCAGCAGCAGCGTCGGCCTCGTAGTCTAACGGAGAGAAGAGGGGGAAGAAACAATGAATACCAAGTAAACAGATGCATATCGATGTGTGACATGTCAAGAAGCGATGCTAGGCGTGCCCTAACGTGGTATGAGGTGGTACTGGTTAAGGGGGGAATCATCCGGGAAAGTATTCCCGGTGTTTCGTGTTTTCGGGCAGAGGAGCCGGAGGGGGAAAGTTGCGGGTTCGATAGGTTAGGGGGGTGTGGTGGACGAACGGACTGCGTATCCGGAATCGTCTCGTCGTTCTGAGCAACTTTCATGTTGAAAATATTTTAATCCGAGTTACGGATTAAAAGATATGATTTTTAAAAGATCTTAATAATTTTGGAATTTAATTATTTATTTAATTAATTCGAAAAAAGGTATTTATGACGTCAGCATGATGTCATGCTGACGTCAGCAGTCAACAGGGGTTGACTGAGTCAACCCCTGACATGTGGGTCCCACATGTCATACACTGCTTTAGTTAACTAACAATTAATTATGTTAATTAGTGATTAGGTTAATTT
>NC_057810.1:274624857-274670739 GCF_018294505.1 Triticum aestivum
GGGGTTTTCCCCTCCCTCTCCCCCCTTTTTTTTCTTTTCTTTTATTAATTTTCTTTTCTGTTTTTAGATTATTTAAAATGCCAAAGCATTTTACAAAAATTAGTGCACCCCACCATAATTAGGTTTGCTATTTTAGACAACCCCCGAACATTTTAGTTTTAGTTTTTGAAACCTTTTATCTTTGGTTTTGTTTTGAATTTATTTGTAGACCGGGTTCGAATCAACGTGAGGTTAGCCAGAGTAACTGAGGTGATCACTGTTGCTTAATCATCCGGGTGTTACACTTCTTCTTCTTCTTTGCAGCCATCCTGGGATCAATGCTAGGACGGCCAAGGGACTTGCGCTTCTTAGCCTCATTGTAGGAAAGCACACACTTATCAGCAAAATCTTCATGCGCTCTCGTGAGCCCTGAGATTCTTGGCGTTTCTTGAGAAAAGCTTCTTTAAGCTCATGCAGCATGACCTTGAAGTTTCTGACGTCTTGAACACTTAGCTTGGCCACATGCTTCTTGAATTGAGCCTTCTCATAATCAATCTTGTTTTTTAGCTCAATGATGTGCTGAGCGAGAGCTAGCTCAGAAGCAATGGCTCCATTGAAGGAGACACTGAGGCCGATGGGGAGGTGTAAATCTTCAAAGCTGACGTTGGGGGTGTCGAACCACTCATCGATGAAATTGTGAATGATGGCCACATCAAAGAGAGGCAAGTTGCTGAAGATTTCTGCTTCTTCCTTGCTCTTTATCAGCTGCTCAAGAGCATCATCAGCAAGATCTTCATCACTTGACAGATCAATGGGTTCTTCACGCGGGATAGCGACAGGAGTCAAGGCTCTTTGATCAGATGGTCTGACAAGTTACTTCTTCTTCTCCGTTCTCTTGGAGACACGGGATTGATCTTCAAACTGCACACTGGCTTCAGGAGGTGCAGTGGCCAGTGGCTTCACACGAGAAGTCTTTGGAGGTGCAGTGGCCAGTGGCTTCACACGAGAAGTCGTTGGAGGTGCAGCTGAGGTTGAAGCCTTTGACTTCTTTTGCTTCTGTGGCTTGGGAGGAGGAGCTGGGGCTTCATCGGAGTCAGCACCATTTTCAGAATGATCTACTCTGGCGCCTTGGACCATGATGTAGGTGATGAGGCCGTCAAGGTTGGCGTAGGGGCCAATGACATTGGGATTAGCGTCACAGGTGCCGTCAGCACGGGGATCAGAGGGACCTGGGTTGAAGTCCAAACCCAAGGACTTCTTGTTCTTCTTGGCCGAAGCCACAGCAAACTGGTAGTTGCGCTTGAAGAGAGAGTCGTCACGACACCATAGTAGTGAGGTGGGATCTGCATTCGCAGGCTGTGGCCCACGGACCATGCAAGGATAGAAGCCTTGGTCAATGGCTTCAGCTAGGCTCTTGGGTTGAAGACCTCGATAGAGGATATCACCCCAAGGTCTCTTGATGGAATTCTTCTCTGCATATTCCTTTGTTACAAACTTGTACTTGAGCCACTCCTCAGTCCAATAGCGACAAATCCATTGGATTCGCGTCTTCCTCTGATGGTAATTTTCTCCAGGATCTGTCTTGTATAGTTCTGCTAAGTCATCAGGCAGATCTTTGGATGTTCCTTCTCTACGCTGTCTGCCACCCTTCCTTGCTGATTTTTCCGCAGCCATGAACTTCAAGCTGAAAGGCTTCAATACGTTCAAAGGCTTCAGAGATTTACGCTTGATGGTCAAGCAGGAACTGGCTTCAGGAGAATTTATATGATGCTGTAAGTATTCTGCAAACGAATGCAGACTATGAGAACCAAGGGATTCTCCCACGGACATGTACCTGTGACAGCATTAGAGATGCGAGGGAAGGGGAAGAGGTCATATGCATTCTCAGAAGTTTTTGAAGATAAATCAGTTTAAAGACATTGACCTCATGATGCGAAGACATTCACTTATATAGGTTAGTTGGTTCCAGATTTGTACCAATCCGTGAATAAGTACAAGTGAGGAATCAAACTAGACAAGAAATCTAAGTGAATCGACTAAGCAGTATGAGATGCAGACGGAATAGATCTAGCTTAAATAGACAGAAACTACTTTTGGTAAACAGGATGAATCTTGAAGATCAAAAAGGTGGTAAAAATAGAGTTATAATTACCGCACGAAGAACTGCTAGATAGAAGAATAGGCGACCGAGCAATTCAGCCCACCGTGCCCTAACTTGGCGACGGAGGACACCTTCGGCGACGGCGGAGAGGACGATGTCCGCGGCCGGCGTGAGGACGGCGTCGGAGAAGTCGCGGCAGCTAAGCGCTTCGTCGCCGGCGTCGTCGCGAGCTAGCGGTGGTGCTAGGGTTTTGATGGAGGTGGAGAGGTGGAAGAAGGATTTCTTTACGGCAGGGGACAAGTATTTATAAGTAGGTGATAGACACAGCGCAATTACGCTGGTGCCCCTGGCGGTTAACCTCTGAGGGGCACGTGGCAAGCATGCAACATACTCAGAGTTGTCCCATGTTCCCACGCCCGCCAGGCATGTCGGAGAGTTGTTCCGGCTTCTCCGGATTTCAACAATAAAGATAAGTCATTTAAAACAGATTTAATGTTTGTCTCTTTGCCTTCTGCTGACTAGGACGCAGAGAAGACATTCGACAGTTTCAATAGAATGCATATGATTTGGACAGATAGATTTTGAGATAGGTAGCATAGAGAGGTTAGGGTCCGATCACATTCACTCAGTTCAAAAGATCCAATCTTGAAGACATAGCTATAAGTGAATGCTGTATATATATATCAGAAAGCAATCAAATCATCATAGTGCAGAAAGTTATGAAGACAAATTGAAACTGAAGACAAACCAAATGCGAAGTCATTTCAATATAACGCCTTGAGTGAAACACTTCAAACAAAGAAAGTTGGTGGTGGCGTTACCCACCGTATAGGAAGTATTAGACCCAGACACGGCGCACAATTATCGTGGCGCTCCGAAGTCAAATTCCATGTTAATATATTCACACTCAGAGTGTAAATCTTCATTGATTGAAGATATACATTACTTTGTGTGTTGCACATCTATGTCATCCACATGCATAAGTGTTAGGATGTGTGCCTGATCACAGGACATTAGAGGATTCCAAGATATTTAGCTCACACTGTAACTTGCAAAACCTTTTCTCATCCAAGGGCTTTGTGAAGATATCTGCCAGTTACTCTTCAGTGTTGACGTGAATGATATCGATATCTTTCTTCGTAACATGATCTCTGAGAAAGTGATGATGAATTTCAATGTGCTTTGTCTTCGAGTGTTGGACTGGATTGTTGGCTATTTTGATGGCACTTTCGTTGTCGCAGAAGAGAGGTACTTGTTTCAGATTTATGCCATAATCCTTGAGAGTTTGCTTCATCCATAGAAGCTGAGCACAACAGGATCTAGCAGCAATGTATTCAGATTCAGCAGTTGAGAGTGATACACAGTTCTGCTTCTTCGAAGACCAACAGACAAGTGATCAACCAAGAAAATGACATGTGCCTGATGTTGACTTGCGATCCACCTTATCACCAGCATAATCAGCATCCGAGAATCCAACCAAATCGAATTTTGACCCCTTGGGATACCATAATCCGAGTGTTGGGGTGTAAGCCAAATATCGAAGAATTTGCTTCACAGCTAAGTGATGCGATTCCTTTGGTGCCGCTTGGAATCGAGCACACATGCAAACACTAAGCATAATATCTGGCCTGGATGCACATAAATAAAGCAAAGAACCAATCATGGAGTGGTATACCTTTTGATCGAACTCTTTACCATTGTCGTCGGACCAAGATGGTGTTTGGCTGGCATTGGCGTCGTGTAGCCTTTGCAGTCTTCCATTCCAAACTTCTTCAGACAGTCTTTGAAGTATTTCTCTTGAGATATGAAGATGCCATTCCTTTGCTGACAAATTTGAAGACCAAGGAAGAACTTCAGCTCACCCGTCATGGACATTTGATATTGCTCTTGCATCATATACCCAAACTCATCACTTTACTTCTGGTTGGTGCAGCCGAAGATTATGTCATCCACATATATTTGGCACACAAACAGTTCACCATCATATGTCTTCATGAAGAGTGTGGGATCGAGGGATCCAGGTTTGAAGCCTTTGCTCTTCAGGAAGTCTTTGATTGTATCATACCAGGCACGAGGGGCTTGTTTGAGGCCATACAATGCTTTGTTTAGCTTGTACACCATATCAGGATGTTTTGGATCTTCAAAGCCAGGTGGTTGTGCGACATATACTTCTTCTTCAATCTTGCCATTGAGAAATGCACTCTTTACATCCATTTGATATAGCAAGATATTCTGATGATTAGCGTAGACTAGCTGTATACGAATAGCTTCAAGCCTAGCAACAGGAGCAAATATTTCAGCGAAGTCAATCCCTTCAACTTGAGTGTATCCTTGAGCCACAAGGCGTGCTTTGTTTCTGATGACTTGACCGTGCTCATCTTGCTTGTTTCAATATATCCATTTTGTTCCAATAATGTTATGCTTGTGAGGATCAGGTCGCTTGACAAGTTCCTAGACATTATTCAATTTGAACTGTTGAAGTTCTTCTTGCATGGCTTGAATCCATTCAGGTTCCATAAAAGCTTCAGCAACTTTCTTGGGTTCTGATATTGACACAAATGAAAAGTGCCCACAGAAGTTTGCTAGCTGTGTTGGTCTTGATCGAGTGAGCGGACTAGGTGCATTGATGCTGTCAATTATCTTCTCTATTTGAACTTCATTTGCAACACAAGGATGAACAGGACGAAGGTTTTGCTCTGGCTCATCATTGTCATCATTGGGAGAATTGTCTTCGGTCTGAGCATTGTCTTCAGGTTGATTTTGTGCAGAGATGATAAGTTCCTCTTCTGGCTGTGCTTCAGAGGGCATGATTTCACCAGTTCCCATTAGCTTGATAGACTCGTTTGAAGGGGCTTCATCAAGTGTACTTGGCAGAATCTCTCTCTGTGAACCATTGGTTTCATCAAATTTCACATCCACAGTTTCAACAATCTTGTAGAGATAAAGGTTGAAGACTCTGTAGGAGTGTGAATCCTTTCCATAGCCAAGCATGAAGCCTTTGTGAGCCTTAGGTGCAAATTTTGACTTGTGATGGGGATCCTTTATCCAGCATCTTGCTCCAAATACTCTGAAGTAACTGACGTTCGGCTTCTTGCCAGTAAGTAGCTCATATGATGTTTTGTTCAAAAGCTTATGAATGTACACACGGTTGATGATGTGACATGCTGTATCAATAGCTTCAGGCCAGAACTTTCTTGGTGTCTTGTACTCATCTAGCATTGTTCGAGCCATCTCAATGAGGGTTCTGTTTTTGCGCTCAACAATGCCGTTTTGCTGAGGTGTGTATGGAGCAGAGAACTCATGAGTGATTCCCATTGTATCCAGATACAGATCAAGTCCAATGTTCTTGAATTCAGTGCCATTGTCACTTCTGATATGCTTGATCATCACGCCATAATTATTCATTGCTCGATTTGCAAAGCGCCTGAAGACATCTTGCACTTCAGTCTTGTAAAGAATTATATGAACCCATGTGTATCTTGAGTAGTCATCAACAATGACAAAGCCATAGAGACATGCAGTCGTTGTGAGGGTGGAGTAGTGCGTAGGTCCGAACAAGTCCACGTGTAACAGCTCGAAGGGTTGAGATGTTGTCATGATTGTCTTCGAGGGGTGCTTTTCCCTTGTCATCTTTCCAGCTTCACAGGCACCACACAGATGATCCTTCTTGAACTTGACATCCTCGATGCCAATGACATGCTTCTTCTTGACGAGTGAGTGTAATTTCCTCATGCCAGCATGTCCCAGCCTTCGATGCCAGAGCCAGCATTTTGAAGCTTTTGTGAGAAGACATATGGCAAGCTGTGGACCTGCTGAGAAATCTACCATGTATAGATCATCTTTTCGATACCCTTCAAAGACTAGAGATTTGTCAGATTCCATTAGTACAAGGCAACGATATTTGCCAAGTATCACAATCATGTTCAAGTCACAAAGCATTAAGACAGACATTAAGTTGAAACCAAGGGATTCAACAAGCATCACTTTATCCATGTGTTGATCCTTTGAGATTGCAACTCTACCTAGACCCAATACCTTGCTTTTACCAGTGTCAGCAAATGTAATGTGACTCTTGTCAGATGGACGTAAGGTTGAGTCCATGAGAAGACTTCGATCACCAGTCATATGATTTGTGCATCCACTGTCCATAATCCATTCTGAAGCTTTTGGTAATGTACCCTACAGTGCAGTTAGGAGGATAGGCTTCACAAGAGTGTTGTGAAGCATAAAAATTTGACACATATAGGGACAGTCACATCTTATATCAAGGTTAGGACATAGTATGACTGATAAGAGATTCGGATGAAGTATATAGAATGACATTTTATCGTGCATCCTAAATTAGTTTTAGGTCCCCAGCAACAGTATCGGACGCCATTGATTGCTGGCTGGAGACCTTTTTCTGCAAAAGAGAGTTAGTTCTTCTTTGCCACCCACATCTTCAGTGGGGGCTTAGAAGCAATGAGTCTAAGTGCAGCATCTGAGAATTTTGGCTTTGAAGCCCTAGCAAATAGCCTTGCAGGAGGTGAATGATACTCATATGAATAAGCAGAAAAGTTCTTAGTCCTATGAACATAGCGGTTCGAAGATACACGCTCATATTCATAAGTTTGAGCATGATTTCCCTGCAAAACATTGGCGTTAGGGTAACTCATGTGAGTCCTGTATCTGTATGAAGCCTTTGGGCCACATGAAGCTACTGGTCTGGGGTTTGTCTTCTTCCTTGGTGGTGTCATGACGACATTCACAGGAAGATTCTCAATGTACCGCTTAGGTACCCAGATCTTCTTCATAGGTGGTCCATTCCTGCAGTTTGTACCAATGTACCTGGCAAAAACTTCACCATTCTGATTTTTGAACAGCTTATAGTTTGCATCAAAGGATTCATCAATGATAATAGGATTAGCACAGGTAAAGCTAGATAAAGTGGATGGATCTACTGAAGGTTCATTTGCAGCAACCCATGTGGTTTTGGGGTACTGCTCAGGCTTCCAGTACGAGCCATCAACATTCATTTTCCTTTCAAACCCAACACCCTCTTTTCTAGGGTTTCGGTTCAGAATCTGCTTTTTGAGGACATCGTAGAGAGTCTGATGTCCCTTCAAACTTTTGTACATCCCTGTTTCAAGCAATGTCTTCAACGTAGCATTTTCATCAGCAACAGTAGTGGTATCCTCCTCAGAGGGGTTAGTAACCACATCAGTAGGTGAAGAAAATGAAACAGTAGCAGTAGTGGAACATTCAGCAACAGATGTAGCGTTATCACGCTCAATGCATTTTAGACATGGTGGTTCAATTCCATCCTGAGAGGAACTGATCTGTTGAGCGCGAAGTGACTCATTCACCTTTTGAAGAACTTCATGAGCCGCTCTCAATTTCTCAAGCTCTTGTTTCCTTTGAAGATAATCATAGGAGAGCCTTTCATAAGTAGTTGAGAGCGATTCATGACGACCTTCAAGTTCTTGGTACTTAGCATGAAGATTTTTTATGTCATCAACTAAGGACTGTGAACGTGTCATTTCAGCGTCCAACAGGTCATCGCTTTTGTCTAATAGTTTTTGAGTATGTTCCATAGCCTTTTGTTGTTCAGTTGCAATTTTAGCAAGTGTTTTGTAGCTAGGTTTGGATTCACAATCAGAGTCATCTTCACTTGAAGTTTGAAAGTAAGCATCGCATGATTTTACCTTGGCACCACGTGCCATGAAGCAATAGGTGGGAGTAGGATCGTCTTCGTCATTAGCTTCAGCGTTGGTGTGGAAGTCATTGTCTTCAGTGTTGAAGATGGACTTGGCAACATAGGCTGTGGCTAGAGCCAGACTTGCAACGCCAGGGTTAGATTCCTCTCCAGACTCCACCTCTGCCTCGTCCGAAGCAAACTCCTCTTCTGAATCCATTTCCTTGCCAACAAAAGCACGAGCCTTGCCAGATGAGCTCTTCTTGTATGATGAAGACTTGGAAGAAGACTTAGAAGACTTTGAGGATTTCTTCTTCTTCTTGTCGTCGGAATCATATTCCTTGCTTTTCTTCGTCTTCTTCTCATTGTCCCACTGTGGACACTCTGATATGTAGTGACCAGGTTTCTTGCACTTGTGGTAGGTTCTCTTCTTGTGATCATGTGTGGAAGCTTCATCATTCCTTGAGCTAGATCATGAAGATTTTTGGAAACCTTTCTTCTTTGTGAATTTCTGGAACTTCTTCACAAGCATAGCAAGTTCCCTTCCAATGTCTTCAGGATCTTCAGAACTGCAGTCAAATTCTTCTTCAGATGAGGAAACAACTTTCTCCTTCAAAGCACGAGTTCGGCCATAGTTTGGGCCATAGATATCTCTTTTCTCATATAGCTGGAACTCATGTGTGTTGAGCCTCTCAAGTATATCAGACGGATCGAGTGTCTTGAAGTCAGGACATTCTTGTATCATGAGGGCAAGGGTGTCAAAGGAGCTGTCAAGTGATCTCAGCAGTGTCTTGACGACTTCATGCTTGGTAATCTCAGTTGCGCCAAGAGCTTGAAGTTCATTTGTGATGTCAGTGAGGCGATCAAACGTGAGTTGGACATTTTCGTTGTCGTTTCTCTTGAAGCGGTTGAAGAGGTTGCGAAGAACACTGATTCTTTGATCTCTGTGGGTTGAAACGCCTTCGTTGACCTTGGATAGCCAGTCCCAGACTAGCTTTGACGTACCCAGAGCACTCACACGGCCGTACTGTCCTTTGGTCAGATGACCACAAATGATGTTCTTTGCAGTAGAGTCTAGTTGAATGAACTTCTTGACATCAGTGGGGGTGACACCTTCACCAGTTTTGGGAACGCCATTCTTGACGACATACCAAAGGTCGACATCAATGGCTTCAAGATGCATGCGCATCTTATTCTTCCAGTAGGGATATTCAGTTCCATCGAACACGGGGCAAGCAGCGGAGACCTTGATTATCCCTGCAGTCGACATAGCTAAAACTCCAGGTGGTTAAACCGAATCACACAGAATAAGGGGGTACCTTGCTCTGATACCAATTGAAAGTGCTAGTATCGACTAGAGGGGGGGTGAATAGGAGATTTTTATTAAAGTCTTCAAAACATGGAAGTTTCGAAGACAAACAACAGAAATAACCTAATTGATATGCAGTGGAAGATAAACTACCCTAAACAAGCCATAGTCAAGTATGTAATGATGTGAAAGTACAGGACTAATAGCAGTTAGGTAGAAAGGATCAAGATGGAAGATAGTATGAAGCCAATCAACAATAGTAGTCAAGCAATGAAGTCAAACAGATACACAGATAGACATTGACTTCACGAAGACAAACTTAAGTAAGGTTGGAAGGGATAGAACCAGTTGCTTGTTGAAGACACAGGATTTGTTGGACCAGTTCCAGTTGCTGTGACAACTGTACATCTGGTCAGGGAGGCTGAGATTTAACTCAGAAGACCGTGTCTTCACCTTATTCCCCTTGAGCTAAGGACACCCAATCCTCGCCCAATCACTCTGGTAAGTCTTCAAGGGAGACTTCAAAACCTTCACAGACTTCGTTCACCGGCAATCCACAATGACTCTTGGATGCTCAGAATGCGACGCCTAACCGGCTGGAGGATTCACAGTCCTCGAGGGTAATAAGCCTTCAGGTCACATAGACAAAAAGACTTCAGTGATTCCTAACACTCTTTGGCTCTGGGTGTTTGGGATTTTTCCTCGCCAGGATCTTTCTCTCTCAAATTCTTCGAGGTGGGTTGCTCTCAAACGACAAAAGTCGTGCACAAACTCTGAGCAGCCACCAATTTATGGTGTAGGGGGTGGGCTATTTATAGCCACTAGGCAACCCGACCGGATTTGTCCAAAATGACCCTGGGTCACTAAGGAACTAACACGTGTTCCAACAGTCAGATTTCAAACACACGCGGCAACTTTACTTGGGCTACAAGCAAAGCTGACTCATCCAGCTCTGGATAAGATTTGCTCTCATTGTCTTCGCTCGAAGACATAGGATTTGAGTTGAGCATCACATCAGTCACTCTTACTTAGTTCACTTGGACCCCACTTAACAGTACGGTGGATCATATGACTCAACAAAGAAGAAAAGGAAACAACGAAACCACACAGTCTTCGCGCTCCATAGTCTTCACACAGAGTCTTCTCATGTCATAGTCTTCAATATGAATATGTTCTCTTACCACCATTGTCTTCAATGTCTTCATACATTTTAGGGGTCATCTCCGGTAGGTAAACCGAATCAATGAGGGACACTACCTGCGTTATCCTGCAATTCTCACAAACGCATTAGTCCCTCAACCAACTTTGTCGTCAATACTCCAATACCAACTAGGGGTGGCACTAGATGCACTTACAACTTCAGACTGCAGATTTGTGTCAGGTGCGGCATTGACATCATCTGCTTCATGGGATTCATTGGCTTCATTGGCCACTGGTGCATTGGCCACCATAGGCTCCACATTGGCTTCATTGGCTTCAGGAATGTTATTTGTGGCAGCCTCTGGATTCTCACCCTCGACTTGAGTAGCTGGAGGTTCTAGCATAGACTGGTTTTCTTCATGAACTTCTTCTTGAGTTGTGGGGGAGTAGAGACATGCTCTTCTTCTTGTGTTGCTCCGGCTGATGCAGTCGGAGGGTCTTCAATAGCATTGGCTTAAGAAACAGGGACCGTCACACAATGATTGTCTTCAGAGAACACTTGACGTGCCACTGAACTTGACAAGTTGGAGCCCTCTTCTGTGATGGTGGTCATGGAGACGGATGGCCTCAGGCCTTTGCGAAGCCGTTGGAATACGGGCGACGCCTTTGGTGATGGTGATGTCTCCATGTAGTTGTCATCATTGAACATGGGGTTGATGATGGGCACAGATGACGAATGGGGTGTACTTGGTGAGTCTTGATGTGGGGTAGCTTGCTGGGGGCGATCAGCCCATGATGCATCTTGAGAGATTGGCGTCAAAGGACGACCAATACTGATAAGCTCACTATTCGTTTGAACATGCGATGCTACTGATGGGCGCTCGACCTGAGGAAGAACTACATCATCTTGACCAATATCTTCAGTCGCGATGGGGTCGACGACTGGAATTTCTTGAGCTTTAGGAGCCTCTATGGAAGGAGGCTCATGAAAAATCATTCGACGCTCTTGGTTTGCAGACGGAGGGGGAACAAAGGAAAGGGGTTCAACAACAAGGGGCTCTGTAGGAGCAGCACGATCTCTCTTCTCGATTTTTCTCTTCTTAGGGGGTGGTGCTTCATCAGTGGTGCGCTTGGTTTTTCGCTTCCTGGCTTCGGCTTCAGCTGCCTTGGTTTTCTTCTGTTCAGAAGCCACTGAAGGAGCCTTGGGCTTCGAGCCGCGCATGCGGGCAGGGAAGACAATGTGTGGTTCTTCCTGCCGTGTTGCTTGAGTGTTGGCTTCAGGACTTCTTTTTCTTGGCAGCCATTGAGGGGTCAATGCCAAGGCGGCCAAGTGCTTTGAGCTTTTCAGCATCATTGTAGGCTTGAACGCATTTCTCTACGAGTACTTTCATGCGCTCTCTTGAGCCTTTGGCTTCCTCGCGTTTCTTCCGAAACGTCTCCTTGAGGTCATTAAGCATCACCTTTAACTTTTGCACATCAGCCTGGCTACATGCTTCTTGAGTTGTCACTTCTTGAAGTCTATCTTTCGCTTCAGTTCAACTATGCGCTGAGCCAGAGCAAGCTCAGGAGCAATGGCGCCTTGGAAAGCAACGCTGACGCCAATGGGAAGCTGAAGGTCATCAAAGCTGAGATCTTGATTATCAAACCACTCATCAATGAAGTTCTTCAGAATGTTTACAACAAAGAGGGGCAGATCGTTGAAGATCTCCGCCTCTTGCTTGCTCTTGATCAGCTGCTCCAGAGCATCTTCACCAAATTCTTCATCTGAAGACAAGTCAATGGGTTCAGTTTCATTCCTCAGAATGGCTACAGGCGTCAGTGCATGACTCATTTGCTGAACGGGTGTCTTCTGTGGCTTCTCACGCCTCATGGAGATGCGAGAGTGATCTTCAGAGTTATTGCTGGGAGAAGAAGGGGCAGTTGCCAATGGCTTCGCTCTCAAAGCTTTTGGGGCAGCAGATGACTTTGAAGCTTTAGTCTTCTTTTGCTTTTGCGGCTTTGGAGCAGGAGCTGGAGCTTCATCGGTGTCAGCATCATCATCAGAATGATCTACTTTGGCACCTTGAATAGTAATGTGAGTGATGAGGCCAGCAAGGTTGTAGAAGGGGCCAATCCTGTTTTCATTGGCTTCATGGGTGCCATTGTCCCGAGGTGAGGAGGGACTAGGGTTGAAGTCAAGCCCCAGATCCTTCTTATTCTTTGCAACTGAGTATTTGGCGAACTAGTAGTTGCGCTTGAACAGACTATCTTCACGACACCAGAGTAGTGAAGATGGGTCAGCATTCTCAGGCTGTGGTCCGTGCACCATGCAAGGATAGAAGCCTTGCTCAATAGCTTCAGCCTGAGTCCTGGGTGGAAGATTTTTGTACAAAGTATCACCCCAGGGTGCCTTGATGGGATTCTTCTCTGCATATTCCTTCGTGATGAAGCGATATCTGAACCATTCTTCTGCCCAATATCTTCGAATCCATTGGATTCGATTCTTCCATTCAGTATAGGTTTCTTCAGGATCAATTTTGTACATTTCGTGCAAATCTGGAGGTAAGTCCTTGGAGGTGTTACCACGACGCTGTCTGCCTCCCTTTCTTGCTGACTTTTACGTTGCCATGAAGTGTAAACTAAATGGCTTCAGTACGTGCAATGGCTTCAAACGGCTGGACTGACAGGAACTCGCTTCATGTGAGTTGATGTGACTCTGCAAGAATTCTGCAAACGAATGCAGACTATGAGAACCAAGGGATTCTCCCACGGACATGTACCTGTGACAGCATTAAAGGTGCGAGGGAAGGGGAAGAGGTCATATGCATTCTCAGAAGAATTTGAAGATTAATCAGTTTGAAGACATTGACCTCATAACGCGAAGACATTCACTTATATGAAGAGAGTTGGTTCCAGAGTTGTACAAATCCTAGAATAAGTACAAGTGAGGAATATAACTTGTGAAGAAGCATAAGTGAATATACTAGGCAAAATATGAGATGCAGAAAGAGATAGATTCATATTTGAAGATCTAGAAACCACTTTTGGTAGGAATAGATGAATCTATCATATCAAAAAGACGGTAATAATTAAACTTTTATTACCATACGAAGAACTGATAGACGGAGCAAAGATGGATGCCGAGCAGTTCGATCTCCCATGCCCTAACTTGGCGACGAAAGACACCTACGGCGACGGCGGAGAAGACGAGATCCGCGGCCGGCGTGAAGACGGTGTCGAGGAGGTCGCGGCAGATAGGCGTTGTCGAGAGCTAGCGTAGGCGCTAGGGTTTGCGAGAGATGGAGAAGGAGGAAGAAGGACTTTTGACCATGATGAGACAGGTATTTATAAGGATAGAGACAGCACAGTGCAATTACGCAGGTGCCCCTGGCGGTTCACATCTGATGGACACGTGGCGAACATGCAACTCATTGAGAGTTGTTCCACGTTCCCACGCATGCCTGGATTGTCGGGGTGGTCGTTCCGAATTCTCCGGGTTTCAGGCAAAAGGATATGTCATTAAAAGCTAGATATAAATGTTTGTCTCTGTATCTTCTGCTGACAAGGACACAGAGAAGACATTCAACAGTTTCAATAGAATGCATATGATTTGGATAGATAGAGCTTGAGGTAGAAAGCATAGAGAGGTTAGGGTCCGATCACATTCACTTAGTTCAAAAGATTCAACAAAGTAGACATAGCCATAAGTTAATGCTGTTGAGGACAGATTACAGTATATATATATAACAGAGTAAAGCCAAATTAGTAATTACGAAATCAAATTAATGTTGAAGTTAAATCAATTGCGAAGACTTTGCAAATATGGCGCCATGAGGAAACACTTCATAAGAGTTTGGTGGTGGCGTTACCCATCGTATAGGATGTATTAGACCCAGACACGGCACACAATTATCATGGCGCTCTGAAGTGAATTTCCACATTAATGTATTCACACTTAGAGTGTATGTCTTCATTGATTGAAGATATACATTACTTCTTGTGTTGCGCATCTAAGTCATCAAACCGGATAAGTGTTAGGATGTGTGCCTAATCATAGGACATTCGAGGATTCCAAGATACTTAGCTCACACCGCAACTTGCAAAACCTTTTCTCATCCAAGGGCTTAGTGAAGATATCAACCAACTGCTCTTCTGTCTTGACATGAATGATATCAATATCTTCTTTCATAACATGATCTCTGAGGAAGTGATGACGAATTTCAATGTGCTTTGTCTTCGAGTGCTGAACTGGGTTATTGGCAATCTTGATAGTGCTTTCATTATCGCAGTAGAGTGGCACATGCTTCAGATGGATGCCATAGTCCTTAAGAGTTAGCTTCATCCACAGAAGCTGAGCGCAGCAAGATCCAGCAGCAATGTATTCATATTCAGCAGTTGAGAGTGATACACAGTTCTGCTTCTTTGAAGACCAACAGACAAGAGATCGGCCCAGAAAGTGACATGTGCCTAATGTAGACTTGCGATCCACCTTGTCACCAGCATAATCAGCATCGGAAAATCCAACCAGATCAAACTCTGAGCCCTTTGGATACCATAATCCTAGTGTTGGGGTGTAAGCCAAATATTGAAGAATTCGCGTCACAACTAAGTGATGCGAATCCTTTGGCGCCGATTGGAATCGGGCACACATGCAAACACTAAGCATGATATCTGGCCTAGATGCACATAAGTAAAGTAAAGAGCCAATCATGGAGCGGTATACCTGTTGATCGAAATCTTTACCATTGGCGTCGGGGCTTAGATGACTTTTGGTTGGCATTGGCGTCGTGTATCCTTTGCAGTCTTGCATTCCAAACTTCTTCAGGAAATCTTTGAGATATTTTTCTTGTGATATGAAGATGTCGTTGCGTTGCTGACGGATTTGAAGACCGAGAAAGAACTTTAGCTCTCCCATCATGGACATTTGATATTGTTCTTGCATCATGTGAGCAAATTCATCACTGTATTTCTTGTTGGTGCAACCGAAGATAATGTCATCCACATAGATTTGGCACACAAACAGTTCACCATCATATGTCTTCGTGAAGAGAGTGGGATCTAGAGAACCAGGTTTGAAGCCTTTGCTCTTCAGGAAGTCTTTGAGTGTGTCATACCAAGCACGAGGGGCTTGTTTGAGGCCATACAGTGCCTTGTTGAGATTGTATACCATATCAGGATGTTTTGGGTCTTCAAAGCTAGGCGGTTGTGCAACATATACTTCTTCTTCAATATTTCCATTGAGAAAGGCACTCTTCACATCCATTTGATACAGAAGGATGTTATGATCATTTGCGTAAGCTAGTAGTATGCGAATGGCTTCGAGCCTAGCCACTGGAGCAAATGTTTCATCGAAGTCAATTCCTTCAACTTGTGTGTATCCTTGAGCAACGAGCCGTGCTTTGTTTTTGACTACTTGACCATGCTCGTCTTGTTTGTTGCGATATATCCATTTTGTCCCTATTATGTTGTGCTTGCGACAGAAGGATGTTATGATGATTTGCATAAGCTAGCAGTATGCGAATGGCTTCGAGCCTAGCCACTAGAGCAAATGTTTCATCGAAGTCAATTCCTTCAACTTGAGTGTATCCTTGAGCAACGAGCCGTGCTTTGTTTCTGACTACTTGACCATGCTCGTCTTGTTTGTTGCGATATATCCATTTTGTGCCTATTATGTTGTGCTTGCGATGATCAGGACGCTTGACAAGTTCCCATACATTGTTCAACTCAAACTGTTGAAGCTCATCTTGCATAGCTTGAATCCATTCAGGTTCCATGAAGGCTTCAACAACTTTCTTGGGTTCAGAGATTGAGACAAATGCAAAGTGCTCACAGAAATTTGCTAGCTGTGTTGCTCTTGAACGAGTGAGTGGACCAGGTGCATTGATGCTAACGATTATCTTCTCTATTTGTACTTCATTTGCAACACGAGGATGAACTGGACAAAGATTTTGCTCCTGCTGATCATTGTCATCATTTGGAGGATTGTTTTCAGGCTGAGCAATGTCTTCAGGTTGATCAGGTGCAGAAATAATAAGTTCCTCTTCAGGCTGGGCATCTGATGGTATGATCTCTCCTATTCCCATTAGCTTTATTTATTCACTGGCAGGTACTTCATCTAGCACATTTGGCAGGTGCTCTCTTTGCGAGCCGTTAGTTTCATTGAACCGCACATCCACAGTTTCAACCACTTTGTAGTGAAAGAGGTTGAAGACTCTGTAGGAGTGCGAGTCCTTTCCATAACCAAGCATAAAACCCTCATGTGCTTTCGGTGCAAATTTTGAAGTGTGATGTGGATCTTTGATCCAGCACCTAGCACCAAATACTCTGAAGTAGCTTACGTTTGGCTTCTTACCAGTTAGAAGCTCATAGGATGTTTTCTTCATAAGCTTGTGAAGATAGACACGGTTGATGACATGGCATGCAGTATCAATGGCTTCAGGCCAGAATTTTCTTAGAGTCTTGTATTCGTCAAGCATCGTCCGAGCCATCTCAATAAGGGTTCTGTTCTTGCGCTCCATGATGCCATTCTGCTGAGGTGTGTAAGGAGCAGAAAACTCATGAGTGATGCCTACGGTGTCAAGATAGAGGTCGAGGCCTGTGTTCTTGAATTCTGTGCCATTGTTCTCATAATGTGCTTGATCTTGACGCCATAGTTGTTCATGGCGCGGTTGGCGAAACATCTGAAGACATCCTGCACTTCAGTCTTGAAGAGAATTATGTGCACCCAAGTGTATCTTGAATAATCATCAACAATAACGAAACCATAGAGACAAGCAGTAGAAGTGAGAGTAGAGTGGTGAGTGGGACCAAACAAGTCCATGTGGAGCAACTCAAAAGGTCGAGTTGTAGTCATGATTGTCCTCGAGGTATGCTTGGCCCTTGTCATCTTCCCAGCTTCACAAGCACCACATAGATGGTCTTTCTTGAACTTGACGCCTTCGATGCCTATGACGTGCTTCTTCTGGGCGAGAGTGTGTAGGTTCATCATGCCAGCATGCCCTAGCCTCCGATGCCAGAGCCAACACTCTGAAGACTTGGCTAGAAGACATACGGCCATCTGTGGCCTTGCTGAGAAGTCTACCATGTACAGATCATCTTTCCTGTACCCTTCGAAGACTAGGGACTTGTCAGATTCCATTAGTACAAGGCAACGATATTTTCCAAACAGCAAATCATGTTTAAGTCACAAAGCATTTAGACAGACATTAAGTTGAAACCAAGGGATTCAAGAAGCATCACTTTGTCCATGTGCTGATCCCTTGAGATTGCAACTCTACCTAGGCCCAATACCTTGCTTTTACCAGTGTCAGCGAATGTGATGTGACTTTTATCACATGGACGTAAGGTTGAGTCCATGAGAAGACTTCGATCGCCAGTCATGTGGTTAGTGCATCCGCTGTCCACAATCCATTCTGAAGCACAAGGTATTGTACCCTACAGTACAGTTAGGAGGATAGGCTTCACAAAGAGTATTGTGAAGCATAAACATTTGACGCACAAGAGGATTATCAAAGCTTAGATCAAGGTTAGGACTGATAGTATGACTAGCAAGCGATTCAGATATGAAATACATAGTAAGACAATTTGGGCATTTTATCTTGCGTCCCATAATGTGTTTTAGGTCCCCAGCAATAGCATCGGACGCCTTTGATTTCCGGCTGGAGACCTTTCTCTACAAAAGAAAGTTAATTCTTCTTCACCACCCACATATTCAGGGGTGGCTTAGAAGCAATGAGTCTAAGTGCAACATCTGAGAATTTCGGCTTTGGAGCCCTAGCAAATAGCCTTGCAGGAGAAGAACGATACTCATATGAATAAGCAGAAAAGTTCTTAGTTCTGTGAACATAGCGGTTTGAAGACACACGCTCATATTCATAAGTCTGAGTATGGTTTCCCTGCAAAACATTGGCGTTAGGGTGACTCAGGCCAGTCCTGTATCTGTATGAAGCCTTTGGGCCATATGAAGCCATAGGTCTGGGGTTTGTCTTCTTCCTTGGTGGTGTCGTGATGACATTCGTAGGAAGATTCTCAATACACTGCTTAGGTACCCAGATCTTCTTCATAGGTGGTCCATTCCTGCAGTTAGTACCAATATACCTGGCAAACACTTCACCATTCTGATTCTCAAATAGTTTATAGTTTGCATCGAAGGATTCATCAATAACAGTTGGATTAGCACAAGTAAATCCAGATAATGTGGATGGATCTACTTAAGGTTCCTTTGCAGCAACCCATGTGGTTTTGGGGTACTGCTCAGGCTTCCAGTATGAACCATCAACATTCATTTTCTCCTCGAACCCAACACCCTCTTTCCTAGGGTTTCGGTTCAAGATCAGCTTTTTGAGGACATCACATAGTGTCTCATGCCCCTTGAGGCATTTGTACATTCCTATTTCAAGCAATGTTTTCAATCTGGCATTCTCATCAGCAATAGTAGTGGTATCCTCAACACAGGGGTTAGTTACCACATCAGCAGTTGAAGATACTGCAACAGGAGCAGTAGAACATCCAGCAACAGAAACAGCGTTATCACGCTCAATGCATTTTAAACATGGTGGTTGTCGGTGTCAAAACCGGCGGATCTCGGGTAGGGGGTCCCGAACTGTGTGTCTAGGCGGATGGTAACAGGAGACAAGGGACATGATGTTTTTACCCAGGTTCGGGCCCTCTCGATGGAGGTAAAACCCTACTCCTGCTTGATTAATATTGACGATATGGGTAGTACAAGAGTGGATCTACCACGAGATCAAGGAGGCTAAACCCTAGAAGCTAGCCTATGGTATGATTGTTGTAATGGGTGTTCGTCCTATGGACTAAAACCCTCCGGTTTATATAGACACCGGAGAGGTCTAGGGTTACACAGAGTCGGTTAGAATGGTAGGAGATCTACATATCCGTATTGCCAAGCTTGCCTTCCATGCCAAGGAAAGTCCCATCCGGACATGGGACGAAGTCTTCAATCTTGTATCTTCATAGTCTTGGAGTCCGGCCGAGGATGATAGTACGGCTATCCGGACACCCCCTATTCCAGGACTCCCTCAGTAGCCCCTGAACCAGGCTTCAATGGCGACGAGTCCGGCGTGCATATCGTCTTCGGCATTGCAAGGCGGGTTCCTCCTCCGAATAATTCATAGAAGATTGTGAACACCAGGATAGTGTTCGGCCCTGTAAAATAAATTCCACATACCACCATAGAGAGAATATTATGTACACAAGTTCAATCTGCTGACGTATTTTGTGGCGTGACGTCACACCACTACCAAGCCTTTACTTGAATTGTTTTTATTATACCACCTGAGCGCGTTTAGCGAAGCGGTTTCCTTGGCACGTCTTGTCGAAGCAGAGATCGTGTTCCCCTTATTCCGGGATTCCCATCAATACGGACGTGGGTAACCCAACCGCGCCATTGGTTGCGGCGCTTGGGAGATAAGCGAGTTTTACCAGGCCGGTAGGGACGTATAGTCTTCGTCCGCCCATATATAAGGGGATAAGGATCCACCTTTTTTACCTACGCCTTCTTCCTCCTTTGCTTATCCATCTCCGCGCACTCGAGCTCCAACGCCCAAGTCTGCAAATCTCGCCTCAACCTTCTCCAGCCATGTACGGAGCGGGAGGCAAGTGGATGGCCTCCTCCGTTATGGAGGGGCACATCGAGAAGCTGCGCGGCGCCGGATACCTGTCCAGCAACATCGCGCACCGGCTGCCCGACGAGGGGCAGCTCATCCCCACCCCTAGGCCCCATGAGAGGGTCGTATTTCTACCCCACTTCCTCCGCGGACTGGGCTTCCAACTTCACCCCTTCGTCCGGGGGCTCATGTACTACTACGGCCTGGACTTCCACGATCTGGCGCCAAACTTCATCCTCAACATCTCGGCGTTTATCGTCGTGTGCGAGGCCTTCCTCTGCATCCAGCCCCCACTTCGGCTTGTGGCTAAAGACCTTCAACATCAAGCCGAAGGTGGTGAAGGGTGTCCATGCGGAGTGCGGAGGCGCCTGGTGGGCAAAATGCCCAACGTCACTTGGCTTGAGGGTGCCTTCGTGGAATCCATCAAAGGGTGGCAATCGGGGTGGTTCTACATCACCGAGCCACGTGACCCTAAATGGGCAGCGACCCCCGAGTTCAGATCTGGTATCCCCATGCAGCTCACCTCTTGGAAAGAGAAGGGCTTGCTATGGGGTAGTTCGAAGGAGCTGACCGGACTCCAGTCCTGTCTCGAGACCCTGGTGAACAAGAAGCTTAAGCTTGTCAACATGATCCAGGTCATGCTCGTCCACCGGATTCTCCCCTGCCAGCAACGGGCTTTCAATTTGTGGGAGTTTGATCCGGCACAGCACCGGACCTTGAGCGGGCTCTTCGACACGACGTACGAAGCTGCCTGGAGGGTGCTGTTCAAGGGCGGAGAAGCCCCCGCATCCGCAACTGAAGATCGTGGATTCAGCACGCAACGCCCGGCCGGCGAGGTAAGCTATGTTATCCTTTATGGGACACTCATTTCTTTCATAGTTTGACTCTATGTGGGATCTAAAACTTCCAATGCCTTTAACAGGACTGGCAGAAGACGTCCGGACAGGTTAACTGTCCGGCTCCCCTTCCCGAAGACCCAGCGGACACCCGTTTAACGGGGCTACTGGTTTTGGCCCTTTACGTGGTGCCGGAGAAGAAGGCCAAGAAGAAGGCCATGGGAACCCGAAGGAGTCCCTGCGCCAGGTGGTACCGGACTCATCATCCGATGACTCTAAGGCGGACTCCTCCCCCGAGGAGGAGGATAAAGAGGCCTCTTCCCCAGCGGGGGGAGAGAAGAAGAGGAAGGCCTCCCCAACGAGGGCGGCCGAAGGGTCCAAGAAAGGACGGACCCTTCCTCCGGACTACTCCGCCAACGCCGACGACAGCGACGAGGAGTGGCCCACAAGGGCCAAGCCCCTGGCAAGATCGTAAGTGTCCAAATTCCTGGATGATTTATAATTTCTCTTTTTGCAATGGGGTGTCCTTCTAATGCCGCATACAACCTGTAGTCTGGCCAAGGATGATCTTCCGGCTTCGTCGAGCGGGTCCTTGGCTCCGTCGGATATGGATTCCCTTCCGACCGCCTCCACCCCTCGTGATGCTGATGACGCCAAGGTGGGATCCCAGGAGGGGACCCACCAGGAGGGGGAGGCTCCGAAGGTGCCATAGGGCAACCTCCCGGACTTCGCACCGGACTCCGCACCGGAACCCGCAGTGGTTCTGGAGTCCGACAGGCGGCCCCTTCGTAAGAAAGGCAAGACTGTGCCACCGGCGGCCACCGTCCAACCGGAGGCACCGGATAACTTGTTGGAGGCGCTCAACGGCGCTTCCATCAAAGAAGAACACCGTACTGTGATGAGTGCGGTGATTCAGAAGGTTCAGCTCGCCAAGAGCGGGCTGACCGAAGCCTGCAGCAGCCTTCTAACAGGCTCTGAGGTAAGAATTTTAAGATATGTAATATAATACTGCATAGACAGTAGCCCCTGATGCTCGGTTCAGTGTTCGGAAAGAAAAGCCGGACTGAGGATCTTACAAAGATATACGCAGGAGTTCTAAAAATATGTCAATATGGGATTGCACGCTGCGCTGCTGACCTCTGCCGCACTGACTGGGGAGGTCGATGCTTTGAAGCAGAACCTCGAGCGGTCCGAGAGCGAGCTCGGCCGTGCCAAGAAGCAGCTCGAGGACAAGGAAGGTGAGTAACACCATATTAAATTTGTACCTTATAGAAAAGGATTTGGTTGCAAGGGAAATAACAGGGATAACATGGGTACTACAGGGGCCGCGAACGAGGTGGCGACCCTGAAGGAGGCTGTGTCCGCGGCCGAACACAATGCGGCCACGGAACGAGCCGAGCGAGAGAAGTAGGAGGCGCGGGTGGCGGAGGTGCAGCAAGAGCTCCAGGCTCTCATGGAAAAACATGAGGGTTTGGAGCGCGACTCAAAGACTCGAGAGTCCGAGCTTGCATCGGCTCTTGAGAGCGACGAAGCCGCTAAGGCCGAAGCCCACAAGGCCCTCCAGGAGATCGAGGATTTGAAGAAAATAGCAGCGGGTAAGGCATTTTTCATGCAAAGCAAGCATGTTAATGTGAATTACCTATTACTTACCCGAATTCGGAGCTCTCCAGGAGCGTTCGCGGATCTGCCCTGCAGCGTGTCAGATGCTGCTGCTTTCTACCGGGCCGAGGAGGGCAGCTCGACGGAGAAGGTCTTCTGGTCTCAGTATGCTGAGGCCGAACATCCGGTGCCCCTTAGCGACCAGCTGAAGCAGTTGGTCGAGCTCCACAAGGTAGCCGAACAGGCCATGACGGGCCTCATAGTTCGGCTGTCGCCCAAAGAGGCCATGCCTGGGAGCTACTTCGGCCTGGTACGCGGCCAGTGGACGCATGTCCCTGGGTTGAGGTCGTCAAGCATTCCGCCTACATTGAAGGTGCCCGTTGGGCCCTTGCCCGTGTAAAGGTACACTGGGGCAGGATGGATGCTGAGAAGCTGCTGACGGATGCGCCACCGGCGGGCAAGGAGTATCGTACGCCCGAAATGTATTGTAAGAGTGTCCTGAAGGGTGCCCGCATGATTGCGGGTGAGTGCTCCAAAGATGTAATATTTGAGTAGACTCGCAATGTGTTATCATGTGCGCTGAAAACTTTGTTCATATGCGCTAAGCAATGCTTATTAATTTAAAATATTATCTTCTGTGCGGCCGTTTATCAAATCTGAGAGATGGCAAGTCGTTGGCTTCAGCCCCCATGCGACGAGTGCTGGGGTGTTCGGGATAAACTTGAGCGCTCTTGTTCCATTGTTGGGTCCATCTAGGGAGGCGCTCAACAAAACGAACGAGGCAACTAGACTTATAATGCTTGAACACTCTCACTTAGCCATAGAATTCTATAATTTTAAATTTCGGCGAAGCCCCTAGTGTTCGGAAGACCGAGTTCGCGGCACTATCCACGCCTGGGCCGGACAAAGCCGGTTCCTCGCTCTAAGCGGCATAGGCCCTTAGGGACTCGAAAAGACCTCTCAAACAGCGACCAACTCTCGCCTTATCATGACGGTCAGTTTTAGCTTTCTCCACTGAGGCGCTCGCCCAGCTCAACTGGGGCGCAATCGCAGTGGTTCTCCCAGTGCTACCTTAGCCGATAAAACGGAACGTAAGGTACCAAAACATGGGAGCCGGGCAAACCCAACGATTGACCCAAGACATGATTCGGAGCCGATGCATATAATGCTATAAGTTCGGGGTGCCGCACTTGTGAAAGTGTTCGGACTTATCACACCATAATGCGGGGAACTTAAGCCCCTGGTGTGTTCGGCCGTACCAAAGTGTACGGATGCAACATGTCATAAACGAACATATATAAGAAAGAAATGCAATTATAAGCAAAAGGCAATGCATTGTTTATTCCAGAAATACTGCCATGAATGCAGAACGATACAAATAGTGCGGTAAGCAAGGTATTGGACTATTAAACATGTCCCCCTCCAGGGGTAGGCTGCGGAATAGTGTATTAAACAGATTTAATGCTCGTAATGGAGACCACCTGAGTGTTCGTCGTAGCCTTTCTCCTTCCCTGGCTGTTGCATCGTGAGTTCGGCAGGTCTACTGCCGGACAGGGCCTCTGGTGAACGGAGTCCTGAGGGTAAGAAAAAAGAAAAAAGAAATAGAGCGACACACTTGGGAGTCCCTGGTGTGGTTGAGCCGCACTCTGGGCCTATCGTCGTCGTGCCCCTCCCCCTATGCCCATGGTATATCCAGAGCGTAATGATGTACGCGAAGGACCAGTCTTGCAATTTGGCAGGGGCTGGGGTTGGGGCCGCATTGCTACGCATGCTCGGAACGTGCCAGGTGGTCTTGTTGTAGGTTACTCCAGGCGCGTTTGGCCGTGTCTGGTCGTTTAACGACCGGACTCAAAAATTGCCTTAAGAGGCTGCTCTGTACTTCTGCCAGGAGAGCCGCTGTGTGTTCCTCTGTTCAGAGGGAGCGTTCAGTGTTTCCGTTGACCGTGATGACTCCTCGAGGGCCTGGCATCTTGAGCTTGAGGTACGCGTAATGCGGCACCGCGTTGAACTTTGCAAACGCGGTCCGTCCGAGCAGAGCGTGATAGCCGCTGCGGAACGGGACTATGTCGAAGATTAACACCTCACTTCGGAAGTTATCTGGGGATCCGAAGACCACTTCCAGTGTGACTGAGCCTGTACAATTGGCCTCTACACCTAGTATGACGCCTTTGAAGGTCGTCTTTGTAGGTTTAATCCTTGAGGGGTCTATGCCCATCTTGCGCACTGTATCCTGATAAAGCAGGTTCAGGCTGCTGCCGCCGTCCATCAGGACTCTGGTGAGGTGAAATCCATCGACGATTGGGTCTAAAACCAATGCGGCGAATCCTCCATGGCGGATACTAGTGGGGTGGTCCCTTCGATCAAAAGTGATCGGGAAAGAGGACCATGGATTGGACTTTGGGGCGACTGGCTCCATCGCATATACGTCCCTAAGTGCACGCTTCCGCTCCCTCTTGGGTATGTGGGTTGCGTATATCATGTTTACCGTCCGCACTTGTGGGGGAAACCCTTCTATCCTCTATTGTTCGGCGGCCGGGTCTCTTCCTCGTCATCTCTTTGCAGCCCCTTGTCATTGTTTTCGGTGATTAACTTGCCTGCCTGCTTGAATACCCAACAATCCCTGTTGGTGTGATTGGCTAGCTTTTCGGGGGTGCCGTGTATCTGGCACGAGCGGTCGAGTATTCGTTCCAAATTGGACGGACCCGGAGTAGTTCTTTTGAATGGCTTTTTCCGCTGACCGGGTTTAGAGCCTCTGAATCCGGCGTTTACTGTCGTATCCTCAATGTTATCGCCGTTAACGCGGCGTTTGTTTTTGTTTCGACGCGACCTGCCATTGCGGTCCTTGGTATCGGGACTGCAAGAATTTTTGCTGAGGTTGTTACTGCGGGCTAGCCAGCTGTCCTCTCCGCGCAAAAGCGGGTCATGAGTGATGTGAGGGCTGCCATGGATTTCGGCTTTTCCTGTCCTAGGTGCCGGGCCAGCCACTCGTCGCGGATGTTATGTTTGAAGGGTGCGAGGGCCTCTACATCCGGACATTCAATGATTTGGTTTTTCTTTGTTAAGAACCATGTCCAGAACTGTCTGGCCGATTCGTCTAGCTGCTGAATTATGTGGCTTAGGTCATCGGTGTCTGGTGGTCGCACATATGTGCCCTGGAAGTTGTCAAGGAATGCGGCTTCCAGGTCCTCCCAACACCCAGTTGACTCTGCTGGCAAGCTGTTAAGCCAATGCCGAGCTGGTCCTTTAAGCTTGAGTGGGAGATATTTGATGGCGTGAAGATCGTCACCGCGGGCCATGTGGATATGAAGGAGATAGTCTTCGATCCAAACCGCGGGATCTGTTGTGCCATCGTAGGATTCAATGTTCACGGGTTTAAACCCTTCAGGGATTTGATGATCCATTACTTCATCTGTGAAGCATAGTGGGTGTGCGGCGCCTCTGTATTGGGCTATATCACGACGTAGCTCGAGCGAGCTCTGTCTACTGTGTTCGGCCCGGGCGGAGTTCCTGTATCCGGCGCGACGATATTCGTCACGCATTGTGGGGCGCCCGCGTGATCCGTAGATCGATCTTGATTGTCTTGCCTTGTCCTCCAGTACGTCTCGCAAGTCCGGCGCATTCCCCCGTGGCTTCGTACTTTTCGAGCGGTGCCGGGGTATGGTTCTGGTGGAGGGCCTAGAGGCCTCTCTATCGCAGCCACGAGGTGGTCGGTCTGCCGTATTGTGCGCTAGTGATGAAGGTCTATATGCCTCCTCCTCTAATCAGGGGAGCAACTTGCTCTTGGGGTAGCTTTTGGAGGGGCGTTCGAGTTCATGTTCTTCGGCCGCGAGGACTTCAGTCCATCTGTTGGCAAGTAGGACTTAATCAGCTCTAAGCTGTTGCTGCTTTTTCTTTAGGCTGTTCGCCATGGCCATAAGCCTGCGTTTAAAACGCTCTTGTTCGACGGGATCCTCGGGCACGACAAATTCGTCGTTGTTGAGGCTTGCCTCGTTTCCGGAGGGTGGCATGTAATTATCGTCCTCTACCTCTTCGTATGCCGCTCTCTCGTGGGGGCTGGCTTCTCCGTCCTCCTGTGCTGAATCTTGCTGGAGGGGGTTGTCTTCGGCACTCTCTGGGGTGTTATTATCCCCAGTGCCGGAATCTCCATTCTTGCTGTGGCGGGATTTAGAGCGGCGCCACTGACGCCGGCGCTTGGGCTGTTTCTTAGAGGAATCTGCCTTCGCTGCTTCTTCGCCATTCCCATCCTTTGGGACGTCCACCATGTATATGTCGTATGACGAGGTGGTCTTCCAGTGCCCCGTAGGCGCTGGTTCTTGGTCGTCTCCGGCATCATCGTCCATACTGTCGATGTCTTCGGAGTCGTAATCTAGCATGTCGGTTAGATCGTCGATAGTGGCTACAAAGTGGGTGGTGGGTGGGCTTTGAATTTCTTCGTCGTCCGCATCCCAACCGTCGTGACCGCAGTCCGGCCAGGGCTCTCCTGATAACGAGAGATACTTTAGAGAATTCAGGATGTCGCCAAAGGGTGAGTGCTGAAAGATGTCCGTGACGATGAACTCCATGATCGGCGCCCAATCGGATTCAATTAGTAGGGGCGCAGGAGGTTCAGAGTCCGGCGAGGAGTCCGGCGCCTCGGAGTCACGAGCTTTACAAGGGACAAGGTCAATATTCGGCTCCATCGCCGTAGAGATTGAAGCCCCCGAGGCGGTGTCTAGCCACCTGTCCTCGATCTGCGCGGTCGGCTCCGAACTAAGGGTCGGAGCGGACTCAAGTGCGGCCTCCAGGGCACTGTCCGGCAACAGAGCTACATCATGCCCATCGTGACAGTGCGGCGCGCTCGGCTGTGGCTCGAATCCGTCGAAGATCAAGTCTCCGCGAACGTCGGCCGTGAAGTTTAGACTTCCAAATCTGACCTGGCGGCCAGGGGCGTAAATTTCGATCTGCTCTAGATGGCCAAGCGAATTGGACCGTAGTGCAAAGCTGCCGAATACGAAGATCTGTCCGGGGAGAAAAGTCTCACCCTGGACTGCGTCGTTATTGATGATCGAAGGAGCCATCAAGCCTATTAGTGACGACACAGAGGAACTCTCAATGAAAGCACCAATGTCGGTGTCAAAACCGGCGGATCTCGGGTAGGGGGGCCCGAACTGTGCGTCTAGGCGGATGGTAACAGGAGACAAGGGACACGATGTTTTTACCCAGGTTCGGGCCCTTTCGTTGGAGGTAAAACCCTACTCATGCTTGATTAATATTGACGATATGGGTAGTACAAGAGTGGATCTACCACGAGATCAAGGAGGCTAAACCCTAGAAGCTAGCCTATGGTATGATTGTTGTAATGGTTGTTTGTCCTATGGACTAAGACCCTCCGGTTTATATAGACACTGGAGAGGGCTAGGGTTACACAAAGTCCGTTACAATGGTAGGAGATCTACATATCCATATTGCCAAGCTTGCCTTCCACACCATGGAAAGTCCCATCCGGACACGGGACGAAGTCTTCAATCTTGTATCTTCATAGTCTTGGAGTCCAGCCGATGATGATAGTCCGGCTATCCGGACACCCCCTAGTCCAGGACTCCCTCAGTGGTTCAAATCCTTCCTGAGCGGGACTGATCTGTTGAGCACGAAGTCGCTCGTTCTCCTTTTGCAGATCGTCATGATCGGATCTCAATTTCTCAAGTTCCTGCTTCCTTTGAAGATATTCGTAGGAAAGCTTTTCATGAGATGTTGAGAGTTTTTTGTAGCTAGGTTTGGATTCACAATCAGAGTCATGTTCACTTGATGTTTGTAAGTAAGCATCGCGTGAGTATACCTTGGCACCACGTGCCATGAAGCAGTAAGTGGGAGAGGAGTCGTCCTTGTCACTGGCATCAACGTTGGTGATGGATTCATTGTCTTCAGTGTCGAAGATGGACTTGGCAATGTAGGCTGAAGCTAAAGCCAGACTTGCAACGCCAGAGTCAGACTCCTCCTCAGACTCCACCACTTCTGCCTCCTCAGAAGCAGACTCCTCCTCTGAATCCATTTCCTTGCCAACAAAAGCATGAGCCTTGCCAGACGAACTTTTCTTGTGTGATGAAAACTTGGAAGAGGACTTGGAAGAAGATTTTGAGTATTTCTTCTTCTTCTTGTCATCAGAATCATATTCCTTGCTCTTCTTCTTTTTCTTCTCATTGTCCCACTGTGGACACTCAGAGATGTAGTGACCAGGTTTCTTGCACTTGTGACAGGTTCTCTTCTTGTGGTCATTGGAGGAAGCTTCATCATTTCTTGAACTGGATCGTGAAGACTTTCTGAAGCCTTTCTTCTTAGTGAACTTCTGGAACTTCTTCACAAGCATTGCAAGCACCTTTCCAAGGTCTTCAGCTTCACCGGAACTACAGTCAGATTCTTCTTCAGATGAGGAAACATCCTTTGCCTTCAAAGCGCAAGTTCGGCCATAGTTGGGACCATAGATATCTCTTTTCTCAGATAGCTGGAAATCATGTGTGTTGAGCCTCTCAAGTATGTCAGATGGATCGAGTGTCTTGAAGTCAGGGCATTCTTGAATCATAAGAGCTAGAGTGTCAAATGAGCTGTCAAGAGATCTCAAAAGCGTCTTGACTATTTCATACTTGGTGATCTCAGTGGCGCCGAGAGCCTGAAGCTCGTTTGTGATGTCAGTGAGACGATCAAACGTGAGCTGGACATTTTCATTGTCGTTTCTCTTGAAGCGGTTGAAGTGGTTGCGTAGGACACTGATTCTTTGATCTCTCTGAGTTGAAATACCTTCATTGACCTTGGAGAGCTAGTCCCAGACTAGCTTTGATGTTTCCAAAGCACTCACACGGACATACTACCCTTTTGTCAGATGACCACAGATGATGTTCTTCGCAGTAGAATAGAGTTGAATGAACTTCTTGACATTAGTAGGGGTGACACCGTCACCAGTCTTGGGAACGCCGTTCTTGACGACATACCACAGATCAACATCAATGGCTTCAAGATGCATACGCATATTATACTTCCAGTAGGGATATTCAGTGCCATCGAAGACAGGGCACGCAGCGGAGACTTTGATTATCCCTGCAGTTGACATAGCTAAAACTCCAGGTGGTTAAACCAAATCACATAGAATAAGGGAGTACCTTGCTCTGATACCAATTGAAAGTGCTAGTTATCGACTAGAGGGGGGTGAATAGGCAATTTTTATGGAAGTCTTGAAAACATGAAAGTTTCGAAGACAAACACGACAACTGGACCTATAAACATGCAGCGGAAGATGAACTACACTAGACAAGCCATAGTCAAACAAGTATGAAGCTAAAGCACGATGACTGATAGCAACTAGGTAGTAGGATCAGGATGGAAGATAGTATGAAGCCAATCAAAACAAGTAGTCACACAGTGAAGTCAAACAGGCAGAGCAATCAGGCAATGACTTCACAAAGACAAACTGTAAGTAAGGAGAGTAAGAGATAGAACCAGTGTGTTGTTAGAACAAGGATTTGTTCGACCAGTTCCAGTTGCCGTGACAACTATACGTCTGGTTAGGGAGGCTAAGATTTAACTTAGAAGACCGTGTCTTCACCTTATTCCCCTTGAGCTAAGGACACACAGTCCTCGCTCAATCACTCTAATAAGTCTTCAAGGTAGACTTCCAAACCTTTACAGACTTCGTTCACCAGCTATCCACAATTAATCTTGGATGCTCAGAACGTGACGCCTAACCGGCTGGAGGATTCATAGTCCTCAAGTGTAAAAAGTCTTCAGATCACGCAGACACAAAGACTTTAGTGATGCCAAACACTCTTTGGGCTCTGGGTGTTTTGGGCTTTGTCCTCACAAGGATTTCTCTCTCAAACTCTTCAGAGGTGGGTTGCTCTCAACGACAAAAGCCGTGCACTAACTCTGAGCAGCCACCAATTTATGGTGTAGGGGGTGGGCTATTTATAGCCACTGGGCAACCCGACCTGATTTGTCCGAAATGACCCTGGATCACTAAGGAACTGACACGTGTCACAACGGTCGGATTTCAAATACACGAGACAGCTTGACTTGGGATACAAGTAAAGCTGACTTATCCGACTCTGGATAAGATTTGCTCTCACTGTCTTCGCTCGAAGACATAATATTTTGGTTGAGCATCACTTCAGTCACTCTGACTTTGTTCACTTGGACCCCACTTAACAGTGCGGTGGTTCCTATGACTCAACAAAGAAGAAAAGAACAACGAAACTACTAAGTATTCCCACTCCATAGTCTTCACTCAATGTCTTCTTCTGTCATAGTCTTCAATGTGAATATCTTCACGTACCACCATTATCTTCAATGTCTTCATACATTTTTAGGGGTCATCTCTGGTAGGTAAACCGAATCAAGGAGGGACTACTACCTGTGTTATCCTGCAATTCTCACAAACACATTAGTCCCTCAACAACGTTTGTCGTCAATACTCCAAAACCAAACCGGGGTGGCACTAGATGCACTTACACATGGCCCAGAACGAGGTGGCTGCGGCTGTTGCTACCCCTGCTCCCGTCCCAGCTCCCATCCCCGCACCCACGCCAGCGACCATCCCATTGCATTGATGGGCTGGTCGCCGAGCACTATCGCAACCTGGAAGCCACATGCGTCACCGAGGTCTCCGCGGACCCGCGCGAGCTCCTGTACATGCCAGCGCCCGTGCCCATTGCCTGTGCGTCTAAGGCTGATGGTAACAAGAGGCGGGGGACACAATGTTTACCCAGGTTCGGGCCCTCTCAATGGAGGTAATACCCTACTTCCTGCTTGATTGATCTTGATGATATGAGTATTACAAGAGTTGATCTACCACGAGATCATAGTGGCTAAACCCTAGAAGCTAGCCTATGATTATGATTGTTGTTGTCCTACGGACTAAACTCTCTGGTTTATATAGACACTGGAGGGGGCTAGAGTTACACAGAGTCGGTTACAGAGAAGGAGATCTACATATCGGCACTGCCAAGCTTGCCTACTATGCAAAGGAGTGTCCCACCCGGACACGGGACGAAGTCTTCAATCTTGTATCTTCATAGTCCAACAGTCCCGCCAAAGTATATAGTCCGACTTTCTGAGGACCCCTTAATCCCAGACTCCCTCAGTAGCCCTTGAACCAGGCTCTAATGACCATGAGTCTGGCATGCAGATTGTCTTCGGCATTGCAAGGCGGGTTCCTTCTCCAAATACTCCATAGAAGATTTTGAACACAAGGATCGTGTCTGGATCTACAAGACAAATTCCACATACCACCGTAGAGAGCACAATATTCCACAAATCTAATTTGCTGAGAACTTTTCATAGCGTGACATCACGCCATGGCCCGGTCATTATTCGAACCGTTTTTCTCACCCAGCCACTACACATGTTACGAGGCGGCTTTATTGGCACGTCTTGTCGAAGCAGAGATCGTGTTCCCCTTATCATGGGATTCTCATCAATACAGGTGTGGGTTACCCAACCGCGCTTGTTTAATATGACTCCTCGATTTTAGGCAAGTTCCAAACAGCCACATGGGGGACGCTTGATATTCGTCCTCTTTATAAGGGGGCCAAGGCCTGTCCTTTTCTTCCCACGCTCGATCCTTCCCTTCCCCCACCTCGCGCGAGTCCCAACACCCAAGGCTCAAGCTAAGCGCTTCGGACCTTCAACCATGTCCCGATCCAACCTTCAAGGCCGGTGGATGGCCTCCTCTGTCACAGAGGAGGACATCAAGAAGCTTAGGGAGGCCAGGTATCTCACTGCCGAAATCCCGCACAAGCTGCCTTCTCAAGGGCAGGTCATCCCCACTCCTGAACCCAACGGGAGTGTCGTATTTATTTCCAACTTCCTCCTAGGGCTAGGTTTTAGTATCGATCCCTTTGTAAGAGGGCTCATGTTCTATTATGGGCTAGATTTTCACGATCTAGCTACGGATTCCATCCTTCACATCTCGTCGTTTATTGTCATATGTGAAGCCTTCCTCCGCATCACCCCCCACTTTGGCCTATGGCTCAAGACCTTCAATGTGAGGCCGAAGATGATTGACGGGAGTCATGCGGAGTGCGGAGGTGCTATAATAAGCAAAGGCATCGATGCTCCATGGCCAAAGGGTTCCTTCATGGAAGTTTCTAACTTATGGAAACGGGAGTGGTTTTATATCACAGCTCCCCGAGGTACAAAGTGGGCGGCAGCTCCAGCGTTCCGCTCAGACCCTCCGCCTCAACTGGCGTCATGGGTCAACAAGGGGCTGGACTGGGGGCCAGTTAACGACATGCTGACACTGCAAAGCCGCATCCGAGACCACCTTAAGAGGGATGTCAGTCTCGTTAAGGTAATGCAAGTAATGCTGGTTCATCTTGTCCTGCCATGCCAACGTCAATCTCTCCGTATGTGGGAGTTCGACCCGGAAGGACCGCGAACCATTCAACAATTCTTCGGCGTGACACTCAAAGAGATGTATGGATTGTTCTTCGGATCACGAATAAAGTGTCCGGACACCACCGAGGATGCGGGTCTCAACTATAACTGTACGGATACCCAAGTAAGTAATTCCGCTACCGAACATGCCATCCTTTATGTTTGTTACAACATCATTCTGAAAAATTTCTCTCTGCCAGGACTGGATAACGAAGGCAGAGAGGATCAGGTGTTCGACCCCCCTTCCTGAAGGCTCGCCGGATCCTTTATTAACCAGGATGCTTGAGCGCGCACCGTATCAGGTGCCATCAGGAGAAGATGATGGGAGGAATAGAGAAGCTACCGACGGGCTTCATACTTTACACATCAACATCGGGGGAGTAAGTACCTCCGCGAAGGAGGATAATCGAGGAGGTGAATCTAAAATCTCCTCTCCACATGGGAAGAAAAGGGCCGCCTCTGAAGACTTGGAAACGGAGGTTTCCAAACAAGGGAAGAAACCCTCGCCAGGGGGCCCTGCCCCAGAGGGCGTCCTTACCGCACAGCGCCCGCAAGGGGGCCAACCCTCAACCGAGCAGTAAGTAAAAAGTACTTTGGTAATATATATACTGTTTTATATCTGAGAATAATAACTGAGACATATATCTTGCAGTCCGGCTTGTAGCCCTTCTCCACAGAGTTCCTCTTCGGTGGATCTTCTTCCAGAGATGATACAGAGCGAAACGCCTCCTCCTGCCTCCCCGCCACATGGGGTGGACGCCCTAAGGTGTTGTCATAGAGGATTTCTCCTGATCCGCCAAGGCCAGAAGTTAACACTCCGGCTGCCTGAAGTCCGGAGTATTCGGCTCCCAACGAGAGCAACAGAAAGAGTCCGGGGCTGTCCGGCACACGACCAGACACACTGATGGGTCTTCTGGAGCGAGCGTCTATCTCAGAGGCACATCGTAAATTAATGGGTACGGTGGTTGAGAGGATTTCATCCGCAAAAAGTGGTTTGAATGAAGCTTTTACGAGCCTGCTAAGAGGCTTTGAGGTACACAAAATAATATATGTATTTTTGGCGGTACCGCACACGCTAGTTGTGCTCTGTATAGATAGTAGCCCTTGAGACTCTGGTTGCCGTCGAGAGGCGGCAAACAGAGGATCATAGTCCCAGGTAATGATCGTGCTTCTTTTAGGTGCAAGCGGTGGAGGGTCCGGCAGCTGACCGGACTGCTGATTTTGCCGAAATTAAGTGGCAGCTTGATGTGGCAGATGCCGACGTTGCGCTTGTGAACAAGCGGCTTGACGAGGCACAGGGTATGTATCTTCGGCTTATCAGCAAATATTAAGAGGAGCATGATGCTAGTATCTATAATATGCTGTGACTGTAGATGGAGCTGCCACCGTGGAGACCCTTCAGGTGGAACTGGCCCGAGCCAAGGAACAAGCCAGAATAAGTGATGCGGCCGCCCTGAAGGCGGTCGAAGAGTTAAGAGCCGAACAGGCTGCTCATCGCCAAAGTGAAGAAAAAATAGCCAAGATGGCTGTTGAGCTGAAAGATGCCGTCGGCCGCTATGAGCTCCTCGAAAAGGAAAGCCAAGCAAAAGCGGCTGACCTGAAGAAGGCCTTGGAGGCAGCCATGGAAACCCGCTCTGAAATTAGTGGGATAAGGGAGGAGCTTTGTGAAGCTGGAGATATCACGGCTGGGAGGCCCTTTTTGTTACGGATGAAGTTCGAAGATCCAAAGTATGCGCCTCTGGACCAGTTATGGAGTGCTGTAGACACGTATGCGGACTTGGCAAAGAGTGTTGCTGATGCGACTGGGTTTTACAAAGATCGAAAAGATCATGAGATAGAAAGGTTGTTCTGGTCGCAGTTCAGTGCCACGACGCGTCCGCTGCCATTGAATGAGAAAATAGCCGCATGGGCCGAGCTCCATAGGTTGTCTGGGCTTGCTATGAGGTCTGTTGTGGATCATCTTTGGCCAAGAGGACCAAGGCCGGATAGTTATTTTGGTTTGGTGCAACAATTCCTTGGTGCTGTGTCGCACACTACTAGGAAAAGGCCTGCTAGTGGCGCACCTGTTTTGGCTACTAATGGCGCACTACAGGTGCACCACTAGCATCACGCCATTAGAATTTAATACTAATGGCGCACCAGTGCGCCATTAGTATATCACACGATGCGCCATTACTATATGACTTAGTAATGGCGCACCACATAGAAGTGCGCCATTACTAACAATTTTTTTTCAATTTTTTTTCTTAATCTCTGGTCATTGTGGCTTAATCTCAGGTCAATATGCTTAATCTCAAGTCAAATCGCACTAAGTGGTTAAACTTCCCGGAAGGTCACCCATCCTCACACTACTCCAGCCCGAACACGCTTAACTTCGCAGTTCTATCCAACACTAGCACCACCTCACTTAACAGGCACTTGTCGATATATCTATCATATGAATCCTATTAAACCTTATTAATGTCTAGGACTATGTTCATGTTCATGAGTATGATGAAATTTTGAAAAATATTTCAAAGTTCCCGGTCATATTATGTATCATTTTTTGAAAAAAACTTCCAAAAAAAAATTCAAAACAAATTTTTTTTAATACTAGTGGCGCACCTAGCAAATGGTGCGCCACTAGTAAGTTTGATTTTTTTTTCATTTTTCCCCCTCTAGATCTTAAAAGCCCCGTATCTTTTTTTCTCTTAGGTTTTTGGGGATTCTGAAAAATTACTAGTCATAGTAATGGTGCACCATTCGCACGGTGCGCCATTACTAATTTTGAAAAAAAAAAATTGAAAAAAATTTAGTAATGGTGCACCGAGGGTGCGGTGTGCCATTACTAGTTTAACTAGTAATGGCACACTATCCCCTGGTGCGCCATTACTAGTTTTGAAAAAAAAATAAAAAAAATTGTTAGTAGAGTTTAATGGCGCACCAACATATGGTGCACCACTGCTATATAGTAGTGGCGCACCACATGTGTGGTGCGCCATTAATGTCCATATTATCTATAGCCCGTTTCCTAGTAGTGGCACATCGACGCTGTGAAGAGGTCGGCGTGCATGGAGGGTGCGCGGATGGCTCTTGCCCATGTTAAGACATACTGGGCAGGGATGTAGGCCACCGCTATTGTAACCCGGGGTCCAGCAGGCGGCCAGTACCCGGCCGAGCACTATTTTGAAGAAGTCCCAGAAGGTGCCCGTTTAATAGTGGCTCAGTACTCGAAGAGTACCATGTTTGAGTGACATGTATCTAAATTGTAAAAACAATGCTATTTTCATTATAAGGGTTGTGTTTATACTTTTTCTTGAAAGTATTATAGTGCCTCCTGTGTGGCCGTTTATGTATGTATGTATATAACCTGAAAGTTTGCAGTCGTCGGCTTCAGCCCCATGCATATAATGCGGGGGTGTTCGGGAAAGCGCGTAATCACACTTGATCCAACATCTTGGTCCATTGAGGAGATGATAGCGCGGGGAACCATGCAATCGGACTATATAGCTTTAACACTTGAACTTTGCCATATGAGTTTGATGGTGGGGCTACTATATAGCCCCCGGTACTTCCGCGTCCATCTGAATACGGTGCGTGTACGTACATGACCGGGAAACCAGTCCTTCGTTAATGTGGAGGAATCATGAAGATTCCACAGAGTCATCGAGTGGTTGACCAGTCTCGCGCTATACCATGACAGTAAATTTTCGGCTTTCTCTACTGAGGTGCTCATCCAGATGAACCAGGGCACAATCGCAGTAGTTCTCGCGGTGCCACATTAGCCGATAGAGCAGAACGTAAGGTAGCAAAACATGGGAGCCGGGAAAACCCAACTATTGACCAAAGACATGATTCGGAGCTGAAGCATATAAGGCCAAACTCGTGACGCCGAACACTCCCTAAGGTATTCGGACTTTACAACATATACTGGGCTGAGTAACGCCCTTGATAATGAGCCCTGAGTTTCCAGGTACGTGCATTGGTCTAGCGTGGCGAAATGCCAATAATGCCAGTATCCCTCTCGGTTGTGTTAAGTGTCCGAAGGGAAAGACGCAACAAGAGACATTAAAAAAGGTTTATGCAGGGTCTTAATCTAAAAGAAACCTATGAGTGGGGCCCTGCTGCACGTCTGTGCCTTTGTCTCCGTTGTGCCATATCTTGGAAGGCTGTAGCACGATGATCATCTTGGAGCGCCGCCCTGCTGCACGTCTGCACCTTTGTCTCCGTTGTGCCGTATCTTGGAAGGTTGTAGCACGATGATCATATGTAAAAGGAAAAACCCAGGTGAAAGACTTCGTGCGAATAAGTTGTTTATTCTGGACGAACCATGAAAATGCAATCTGTTATTGTATTAATAGGGTCAAGCCAAACTATGGGCTATTTTTACATGCATGCAGCCCCTAGCGCCATCTATGGGGGTATATCCATCATCCCCAGCTCAGGTTTATCTGAGCTGTTACAGTAGGTGGTTGGCCGGACTCATCTAACCGTGTCCGTGGTCTTGACGACCGATCATTTATTCTGGTTGGAGAGGCCATTCAGTGTTCGGCTGCTAGGGCCGCCACATATTCTTCCACATGTAAAGAATGCTCTTTATTTCCGGTAACTGTAATGAAGCCACGTGGACCGGGCATCTTAAATTTGAGATAAGCATAGTGCGGCACTGCATTAAAACGAGCGAAGGCCGTTCTTCCAAGTAGTGTGTGATAGCCACTTCGGAATGGAGCGATGTCGAAGATTAATTCTTCGCTTCTGAAGTTGTCGGGAGAACCGAATACAACCTCTAGTACTAGAGAGCCTGTGTAGCGGGCCTCTACGCCTAGTATTACTCCTTTGAAGGTAGTATTACTTTGGCTGATTCTTGACGGGTCTATCCCCATTTTGCGGATAGTGTCCTGATATATCAGATTAAGACTACTACCGCCGTCCATGAGGACTCGGGTGAGATGGTATCCGTCAATTATTGGGTCGAGCACCATGGCAGCTGATCCTCTATGCTAGATACTAGTCGGATGATCCCTGCGATCAAAAGTGATCGGGTAGGCCGACCATGGATTGAATTTGGGGGCGACGGGCTCTACAGCGTATACATCTCGGAGTGTGCGTTTGCGCCTTCTCTTTGCTATGTGAGTTGCGTAAATCATATTCACTATTTTGACTTCTGGTGGGATTTCTTTCTGTCCCCCAGTGTTCGGCTAGCGAGGCTCCTCCTCGTCTTCACCTGACGTCTCCCTCCCTTTGTGTCTGGCATTTAGCTTGCCGACCTGCTTGAAAACCCAGCACTCTTTGTTGGTGTGATTTGCAGGTTTTTCTGGGGTGCCATGGATCTGACATAATTTGTCTAGGATCTTATTTAGGCTCGACGGTCCATCTCTACTGCCTTTAAATGGCTTCTTGCATTGACCGGGTCGAGAGCCCCTAAATCTGGCGTTGACCGCCGTGTTATCTGGGCTGTCCACATTGTTTTGATGCTTGTTTTTATTGCGTCGTGGCTTCCCGTTGCCATCCCTGACTTCGGATGTGCCTGGGTCGCTGGTGCCGCTACGGGCCAGCCAACTATCCACGCCCGCGCAAAAGCGGGTCATAAGGCTTGTTAAGGCTGCCATTGTCCTTGGCTTTTCCTGGCTGAGGTGTCTGGCAAGCCATTCGTCCTGGACACTATGCTTGAAAGCCGCTAAGGCTTCGGCATCCGGGTAGTCGATGATTCGATTTTTCCGAGTGAGAAATCTGTTCCAAAGCTTTCGAGCTGACTCTCCGGGCTGTTGAATTATGTGACTTAAGTCGTTTGCATCCGGAGGTCAGACATAGGTCCCTTGAAAATTGGCCCTAAAAGCATCCTCAAGTTCTTCCTAACTTCCAATTGAGTTTTCGGGGAGGCTTTTTAACTAGTGCCGAGCAGGTCCTTTCAACTTGAGGGGCATGTATTTGATGATGTGGAGATCATCTTCGCGAGCCATCTGGATGTGAAGGATAAAGTCCTCAATCCAGACCCCAGGGTCTGTCATTCCGTCGTATGCCACTATGTTCACGGGGTTGATTCCCTCTGGAAATTCATGATCGAGCACCTCATTGGTTAAGCATAGGGGGTGCGCGGCACCCCTATATTTGGATGTATAATGGCATCCTGTCGACGGTTGTTGTGTTTGGTGTTGATTCTGAGCTGGTATTCGATCATATGATCGTTTTCGTGGCTGTGATCCTGTGCCGGAGCATGCTTCCTAGATCCATAGATGGACCCTATCAGGACCCCGACCCAATGCCACATCGATCTAGCATGTAACACCTCATATCACTTTGCGGCCTCACGCATGGTATTCCCACGGGTGTCGCCTTACCAGGCCCGGGACCGTTTACGCCTTTTGGCACATGTATATGATAGTGTCGCTAGCATCCATATGATAAGGAGCCCGGGCTGACATGGCTAGTCGTAAACCCGAAGTGGCACAAACTTACAGGGACAGGCATCCGTGACCCAGCATCGAATGTGTCGGTCATCAGCGAGTAAATCCAGGCTGTAGCATTGGGCTAGCAGGCTGACCAGGGATTGAATTTGGGGGTGACGGGCTCTACAGCGTATATGTCTCGGAGTGCGCGTTTGCACCTTATCTTTTGTATGTGAGTTGCGTAAATCATATTCACTGTTTTGACTTCTGGTGGGATTTACTTCTGTCCCCCAGTGTTCGGCTAGCGAGGCTCCTCCTCGTCTTCACCTGGCGTTTCCCTCCCTTTGTGTTTGGCATTTACCTTGCGACCTGCTTGAAAACCCAGCACTCTTTGTTGGTGTGATTTGCAGGTTTTTCTGGGGTGCCATGGATCTGACATAATTTGTCTAGGATCTTATTTAGGCTCGATGGTCCATCTCTACTGCCTTTAAATGGCTTCTTCCGTTGACCGGGTCGAGAGCCCCTAAATTCGGTGTTGACCGCTGTGTTATCTGGGCTGTCCACATTGTTTCGATGCTTGTTTTTATTGCGTCGTGGCTTCCCGTTGCCATCCCTGACTTTGGATGTGCCTGGGTCGCTGGTGCCGCTACGGGCCAGCCAACTATCCTCGCCCGCGCAAAAGCGGGTCATAAGGCTTGTTAAGGCTGCCATTGTCCTTGGCTTTTCCTGGATGAGGTGTCTGGCAAGCCATTCGTCCTGGACACTGTGCTTGAAAGCCGCTAAGGCTTCGGCATCCGGGCAGTCGATGATTCGATTTTTCTGAGTGAGAAATCTATTCCAAAGCTTTCGGGCTGACTCTCCGGGCTGTTGAATTATGTGACTTAAATCGTCTGCATCTGGAGGTCGGACATAGGTCCCTTGAAAATTGGCCCTAAGAGCAACCTCAAGTTCTTCCTAACTTCCAATTGAGTTTTCGGGGAGGCTTTTTAACTAGTGCTGTGCTGGTCCTTTCAACTTGAGGGGCATGTATTTGATGATGTGGAGATCATCTCCGCGAGCCATGTGGATGTGAAGGATAAAGTCCTCAATCCAGACCCCGGGGTCTGTTGTTCCGTCGTATGCCTCTATGTTCACGGGTTTGATTCCCTCTGGCAATTCATGATCCAGCACCTCATCGGTGAAGCATAGGGGGTGCGCGGCACCCCTGTATTTGGATGTATAATGGCATCATGTCGACGGTTGTTGTGTTCGGTGTTGATTCTGAGCTGGTATTCGATCAATATGATCGTTTTCGTGGCTGTGATCCTGTGCCGGAGCATGCTTCCTAGATCCATAGATGGACCCTGTCAGGACCCCGACTCAATGCCACATCGATCTAGCATGTAACACCTCATATCACTTTGCGGCCCCACACACGGTATTCCCACGGGTGTTGCCTTACCAGGCCCGGGACCGTTTACGCCTTTTGGCACACGTATATGATAGTGTTGCTAGCATCCATATGATAAGGAGCCCGGGCTGACATGGCTAGTCGTAAACCCGAAGTGGCACAAACTTACAGGGACAGGCATCCATGACCCAGCATCGAACGTGTCGGTCATCAGCGAGTGAATCCAGGCTGTAGCACTGGGCTAGCAGGACTCCGGTGAACCGGGCTGTAGCGGGCTAACAGGACTTCGGTATTCATCGCGTGACATTTCCCCGAAGGGACAGACATAGGAACGAAGAAGGACACATGTCGGCCAGCCTAAGTGTTCCGGAGCAGTAGCAAGCTACCATGGCTTAGTGGAAGCACTAGGAGACATTTCCCGGTAAGAGAGGCTACTAAGGATAAACAACTAGATAGTCAGATCCCACACATACCAAGCATTTCAATAACATACACACAATATGCTCGATATGTGCAAATACAACATGGCATCACAACATGACTCTACAACTCAAGTATTTTATTCAATAGGCTCCGAGGAGCGAGATATTACAAACATGGTTCTCATGACCCAACATCCAGAGCATAGAAGTCAAACACAAGCGGAAGCTTAACATGTCTGAGTACAGACTTCTACAAATGAAAAAGGCCGAGAAGCCTGACTATCTACCAGATCCTGCCGAGGGCACAAGATCGTAGCTGAGGTAACAAGCTAAACGTCGAAGTCCACGTGGAACTACTAGCGAGACTGAAGTCTCTCTGCAAAAACATAAATTAAGCAACGTGAGTACAAATGTACCCAGCAAGACTTACATCAGAACTATCTAACATATGCATCAGTATCAACAACGGGATCGTGAGGTTTAACTGCAGCAAGCTAGCTTTGGCCCGGTGGCTATCCTGAACTACGACTGCAAGTAACTCTTTTGGGGTGGCGCACACGAGTCCACATGTTCACCATATCAATACACAACTATGGATCCGCTCCCGTCTACCTACGAGAACGCCATCCATAGCACTCCTGCTTATCTTGCGCATTTTAGAGTATCCACTTCAAGTTATCTATGAACTGTATAGGCAACCCAGAAGTCCTTTTCCGCGGACACGGCTATTCGAATAGATGATGTTAACCCTGCAGGGGTGTACTTCTTCACACACGCTCTCACCACTTATCGTCGTTTACACGACATGTACTCGGCAACCTTCAAGCGGAACCCCAGCGAGGGTGTCGGCCACGACCTGACTAACCACACAAGTCTCTCATCCAGGTTTATCACCTATTCGGGTTCCATCCACAAGGAGATCCGGCCGGGGCGTCGCTCACGGCCCTAAATGATGTGTGCAGGGTTCCCAAGCCCACCTCGATGGGTGGATCTATGCTTGGTACACCGTGCCACGGTGCCTAGTCTGTCCCAAGCCCACCTGTACTGGGTGCCACTTGGTAGACTACTAACACTACCTACAAACACCAGAAACTAGTTGCAACTCGTGGACAGAGATCATGTTGATTAATATAGTCGAGAGGGGTCAAGTTACCGGAACCCAATGTTTGGTAGTAACTGTTCATGGATCACAAACACAGAACTCAGTTCCTGAGGACGGCTGCAATGAGACAACCCACCATGTACTCCTACATGGCCTCTCACCGCTACCTTTACCAAATCGTGTTCACACACTTAGCTATCAACAATAGGACATGTTCACCACATTCCAATTCATCACCAATGAATCAGACCTGACTCAACTCTAAGCCGTAGCAGGCATGACAAACAAGCATGAATGAGTAGGCACATCAGGGCTCAAACAACTCCTACTCATGCTAGTGGGTTTCATCTATTTACTGTGGCAATGATAGGTCATGCAGAGGAAAGGGGTTCAACTACCGCTGCAAGTAACAGTTGTATCGTTGTTGTCCTAATGCAGTAAAATAGAGCAGGAGCGAGAAAGTGGGATTGTATCGGAATGAACAAGGGGGTTTTGCTTGCCTGGCACTTTTGAAGATAGTATAGTTCTTCATTGGTGTCATCGAGCTCATCGTCGGTACTTCATCTACTGAGAGGGAACAGACACTGGCAAACAAGGAAGAACACAATCAATGCAATGCACAACATGATGCATGATCATGACATGGCAAAATGTTGTGGTTTGAGCTAATGCAACTAGCAATGGTTTAAATGAAGTTGGTTTGAATCCAAGATTCAAATTCAAACTCCATATGTGAAGGTTTAAATTCCATTATGTGATTTGTGCTAAACAGCAGCTATAAGTTGTTCTAACATGCATGAAAATGGTACATATGGATAGATTGGATTTTTCTGATCATTTTTCATATATAAATTATTTCATTTGGAGTTACGGTTGAATTTATATGAATTTTAGAAGTTTTGGGCATTTTCTGTAATTTATAAATCATTTCTGATTTATTTTAAATCCCAGAAAATATTTATTGCGTCCACCTGACGTCAGTGTGACGTCAGCGAGTCAACGGCTAGCCAGGGTCAAACCTTACAAGCGGGGCCCGCTGGTCAGCGAGACAGAGGTTAACCCCGTGTTGACTTGGACTTTGACACGATGCGGGACCCGCTGTCAGTGACTAGGTGGGGTCCAGCTGGTGGGGATTAGCGCCAATGACCCCTCCATGTCGGCTGTCGCCGGAGTTCCGCCGGCGGCGACCAAACCCGCGGCTGCAACACTCCGGACTTGCACTAAAGGCGACGGGTCCAGCGGCTAAGGGCATCGGGGCGTAGCTCGGGCTCGCCCACATCCAGGAAGGCAGGTGGGACACAACAGGGACAGCGGAGCTCGCCGGAGCGGAGCTCGCGGCGGCGGCCGGAGCTCGACTTGAGCGGGCGCACGACTGCAGGGCACGGGGAGGCCTGATGACGGGTGCCACGGCCTCCTGGTTCCTCTTGGAGCTCGTCTACGAGCTCGGACACGGCGTACGCTAGGCAAAACGACGGCGGCGACATGACCGTGCGGCGGCGAGCTTCGGTGGAGGTGGGGAACGGAGGTAGAGCATGCGAATGCAAGGGGGAGAAGAGGGCAAACGATGGCCAGCTCACAGCGGTCTTGAAGAAAAGCACGGGAGGCTCTGGGAGGTCTTGGCGGCGCCGAATCGAGCGGAGGTAAGCGCGGGTGCCCAAGGTTAAAGACGGCGGCATTGACGGGGAGGCAGCCCGTCCGGGCTTCGGTTCTTCTGCTCGAGGACGCGCAGCGTCGGGAAGAAGCTCGTGGGCATGCCAAAGGGGACGAGGGGGATGCGGTGGCTGCGCGTGCGGCGACGGCGAGGGGCGATGGCGTCGGCCATGGTGGGGAAGAGGGTGAGGGAGAGAGTAGGGGGCAAAATGAACGATCCGGGCGAATTGGGGCGGCACCGAAGAGGGGATTCGCGGTGTCGCGCTGTCCTCGGACGTAGGCAGACAGCCTGGTGGCGTGGCGCTCGCGCACGCCCATGCATTGTCTCTGCCTCTGCCTACTGGCAGAGGTGGCAGACGACTGGCAATGGCCAGGTGGGCTGGGCCGGAGCTGGCCTGCATAGAACCTGGGCCAGCCAGGTAAGCTACAGGTAAGCTCTCTTTCCCTTTTGTTTCAGTTTTCCTATTTCTTTTATTCTGTTTTGAATTAGTAAAAATACTAATCCATTTTGTAAAATCCTGGAAATAATTGTGGGCAGTGTTTGGATTATTTCCAACAACCCACAACTAGTTTCAAAATTATTAGAGCATTATAAATATTTATAGGATTTATTTGCTCCAACTCGAATAGGTATTGTGTTAATTCAAATACCAAAAATGTCCTGAAAAAATATGCATCATCTCTGGATATGGTTTTCACCCTTTTCCATAAATTATGAACATTTTGCAGACCAATTTGGGTTCATTGAAAATATTTTTAAGTTGAACCTATTAGCATTGTTTTGGTGCTAGGGGTTTAATCATCCCCGATTTCAAATTTCTGAGAAATTTAAACATGATGCACACATGAAGGGCTAGCCTAGTGCATACCAGAACTAGGGATGTGACAACTCACTCCCACTAAACAAGAATCTCGACCCGAGATTCAAGACGTGAGGTAAGAAGACAGAGGGGACACGAAACTAGCACAATCTTCATGATCCAGGTTGCATGTCACACCCTAGCTAGTCTTGCATTAGAGTGTTGCATCATGTTTACTCATTCATCAGAAACCTGAAATGGGGATGACAGAACCCCCAGTCCTCTCTGAAACCAACTAGGGTTTACTAAAATAATTTTCAATGAACCTGAAATGCCCTTCTAAAATGCCCATCATTTTTGTCTTGGTTCAGAACCTCTGCCACAAGTGGTGCACATTTTCCTAGGCCATCCTAGGGTTTTTGAATTAAATCATAGATATTGAGTTCGGGCATTTAAAATAATATAAAATATTTAAATGCTCAAATATCTCCAAACTAAAATGTTTCATGTTGGAAATAATCCAACTATGGGCCAGAAATAGTTTGGTGAATTTTGAAGTTGCCTAGGTATTTTATTTAATTCAACAAAGTTGCAGATATATTAAATAAAAAAACAGAAAACAGAAAATAAATAAAAGGAGTAGACTTACCTGGACCTACATGCCCAGCCCAGCCGGCCCAGCACTGTGCTGGCCCGTGCCAGCCAGCTGCTTCCCCTTGCCAGAGCAGGCAGGGAGGTGAGCATGGCGCGCCCGAGCTCGCCACGCACCACCCAGCCTCTCTGCATCGCCCTGGTCGCCGTTGCGCCGCGTGGATCGTCTTCTGGTCGTCGCCCCGACCTCGCCGACACCCCATTCACTCTCCCCGGCTCTCCCTCGCTCTCTCTCCCGCCCGACCGAACACCACCGTCGCCACCGTTCGCCATAGCCACCGTCTCCGACCACCCCTTGCTCCCCCGACTAGCTCAGGAGCTCCGCCTCGACTCCCTCTTCCTCCCCACCGCTCCACGGGCCCCCGGAAGCCCTGCATCGCCGCCTTGTCGCCGTTCCCCTCTTCGGACTCCGATCATCGTCGCCGTCAAATTCGTCGTCTCCGACGCGTCCCCGAGCCCGCTTCGACGCCCACTGCAACCACGGTGAGCCCGCGAGTCGTTTCCCCCTTCTCCCCTGGTCTCTCCCGACCTCTAGGCCCTAGCTCCACCTCGGCCGAGAGCTCCACGCCGCCGGCGATGTCGCCGTCGTGGCCACGGTCGCCGTAGCGCCCAACCGAGCTCACCATCGTGCTCCACACCTCACTAGGAGCACGTAGCATGCACCAACACCCCCCCCAAACCCCCTGCAACACTGATCCCGACCGCACCCGAACTCCGGCCGCCGCAGCCGAGCTCGCCGCCGTCAACTCCGGCCACCCCGAGCCCAACCACCACCACCAATAGACGCGGCTCGACCTCAGCAACACGTAGATGTCCTCCGCCGTCCATTTGGTGGCCGAAACGACCAAAACCACTCTC
>NC_057810.1:274671588-274682114 GCF_018294505.1 Triticum aestivum
CATGCATGATCAAACAAGTTAACTTGATGTTTTAAGCAGAACAAGAAAAGGCACTTTAAAAGGCCATATTTGAATTTGGAATTTGAATCTTTGATTCAAATTTGTTCAAACACTTCTGGCTTTAGTTGCATTAGCCCAACACACTCATATTGCCATGTTTCATGCATGCATCATATTGTTGCACATTGTTTGGTGATGCTTGTATATCGATGTCCTTTGCGACAGGATCTGTTCCCGAGGAGTACCGTGATTACCCTAACGAAGAACCGTATCCGTGCATCGAACCATCAGGCAAGCAACCAACCATTTGATCATATCGATACAATCCCATGTTCTCGCTCCTGCTCCCTTTTACTGCATTAAGACAACGCGATTCAAACTGCTGTGTGCTGCGGTAGTTGAACCCATTTCCTCTGCATGACCTGTCATTGCCACAGTAACTAGATGAGACCCACTAGCATGTGTAGGAGTTGATTGAGCCTTATGTATGTGTTGTTCCTACCTTGCTATGCCTGCTATGCTTAGAGTTGTGTCAGGTCTGGTTCATCTGGGTGATGGGCTAGAGTGAAATGATTATGTCGGTAATGAGAGAGGTGTGGTGAACACGATTTGGTAAAGGTATCGATGAGAGGCCATGTAGGAGTACATGGTGGGTTGTTTCATTGAAGCCGACCTTAAGCACTGAGATCTGTATGTGTGATTTAAGAATCAGCTACTACCATGCATTGGGCCCGAAACCAATGGACCCTCTCGGCTTCTTATTCACCCTAGTTCTCCGTCCAGGAGTTGCAAGTAGTTTCTGGTGTTTGTAGCCTACTGGAGGCCGTGGACAGTGCTGACCGTAGGGGTGGGCTGTGATGCGGTAGGTACGTGGCACGGTGTACCGAATACCCGTTAGGTATCTCGGGAACCCTGTTCACATCGTTCGGGGCCGTATGGGAAACCTCGGCCGGACTCCCTGCGGATGGAACCTGAATAGGCGATAAACCTGGACTGGAGGCTTAGGTGATTAGGTAGGTCGTGGCCGACACCCACGTTGGGCTTCCGCTTGAAGGTTGCCGAGTACATGTCGTGTAAACGACGGTAAGTGGTGGGAGCGTGTATGAAGAAGTACACCCCTGCAGGGTTAACATGATCTATTCGAATAGCCGCATCCGCGGTAAAGGACTACTTGGTTGCCTATACAGTTCATAGACAAGTAAATGGAAACTACTAAAAGCCTCAAGATAAGTGTGAGTGCCGAGGATGGCTCTTCCGTAGGAAGACGGAGGTGGATCCTCGGTAGTGTATTGAAGTGGTGAATAGTGGACTCGTGTGCGCAAAACTATTCCAAAATGGAGTAACGTAGGATAGTCTAGCCAAGAGTCAAAGCTGGCTTGCTGCAATAACTCCACCAACCCTTCTTGATACTATGCATGTATGTAGGATCTGATGTAAGTCTTGCTGAGTACCTTTGTACTCATGTTGCTATAATCTACATTTTTACAGAAGATGCTGCAACCCCTTCTGATGGGTTCTATGTAGACGTTGACATCAACGAGTACGCTAAAGACCCAGGTGGTGACCCTGAGCTTGTGAAGGACCACGTAGTATAGCTAGGCTTTCCAAGCCTCTTTTATTTTACTAGTTGTCTGTACTCAGACAAGTTACTTCCGCTGCTGGCTTGTATGACTGTATGACTTGTATGTTGGGTCGTAAGACCCGTACCCTTGTGTGTATGTTATGTATGGCTCCCTGAGCCTTAAATAAAGTACTTGTGTCATAGAGTCATGTTGTGATGCTTCGTTGTATTTGCACATATCGAGCATATTGTGTGTATGATTGAAATGCTTGGTATGTGTGGGATCTGACTATCTAGTTGTTTATCTTTAGTAGCCTCTCTTACCGGGAAATGTCTCCTAGTGTTACCGCTGAGCCATGGTAGCTTGCTACTGCTCTGGAACACTTAGGCTGGCCGGCATGTGTCCTTCTTCGTTCCTGTGTCTGTCCCTTCGGGGAAATGTCACGCTTTGAGTACCAGAGTCCTGTTAGCCCGCTACAGCCCGGTTTACCGGAGTCCTGCTAGCCCAGTGCTACAGCCCGGACCCACTTGCTGATGACCGACACGTTCGAAGCTGGGTCATGGATGCCTGTCCCTGTAAGTCTGTGCCACTTTGGGTTTACGACTAGTCATGTCAGCCCGGGCTCCTTATCAAATGGATGCTAGCGACACCATCATATACGTGAGCCAAAAGGCGCAAACGGTCCCGGGAAGAGGTAAGACGACACCCGTGGGGATACCGTGCGTGAGGCCGCAAAGTGATATGAGGTGTTACCAGCTAGATCGATGTGACATCGAGTCAGGGTCCTGACAGCATTGGCATCAGAGCCGGACTGCCTGTAGGTTCTCCAAGCCAAACTGGTCGATGTTGAGTCTAGAAATTCTTAGTTATATGTAGGGGAATTGTTTGTGGGTTGGAACGTAAGGCTCCTTTTACTTCTTATACCTTATGACCTTCTGATCTGAGTCAGTCCATTCTTCCACCGGGGGTTAAGGAATTAGGATCTGCTCTCTCTATTAGGATCACGAGTTACTAATCAGTAGTACCTTATAAGTTTGATGGATACAAGCCTAGTTCAGTTCTACTACCACATTATGTTGCCAACCTGATTTCAGAACTTTGATATGATGATGTTGAGTGTGTACGAAATCCTTGTCAAATGTCTCAAAATCCTTCTTGAGCATTTACAGCTGTTATGCTGCCAAAATTTTGCTAGAAATTCTAATGCCTTTGCTTATAATTGTGCTTTCAGATGGCCACTCGCGACCTCAATCAAGTGGTTCGCCTGACTCGATGCCTAGATGTACCCGGCCATACTGCTAAGTTGGTCAGGGTAATGACTGAGGCTGGATACCGCTGGTATCCCGAGTACACGGTCGAAGAGCAATTCCGAGATTTTAATCAAAACCAGTATCTCTGCACTGTCAGGATATTTCCATCTTATCCTGGATCCACCGAGCCTCTTCACTGTTCCTATGGACTCGGGGTTACTATCGAGATGGCTGTGCAGGATGCCGCCTACTCTATGATGACCATTATGCGAGTCAGATCTGGTTTATTTCGGGACTCTGACTTCCGGTATATGCCAGGATCACTCCCGGGAGCACAAGGATATCTCCAGGCTATCTATGCTGACTCCACTCAGGAGGATTCACGGACTCGCACCACTGCTGAGATGCTCGAGGATAAGGACCGTGAAAATCGGGCCTTAAGGTTAGAGCTCTTCAATACCCGTGCTGACCACTGGGCCACTTTGACTCGGTTCGCACCGGCGGTGCAAGCTGGATATTCAGATATGCGCGATCTCTATCCTGTGAGATCTGCTCTGCCGGACGTGATGGTTTGGCGTGATGTAGGAGGCATCACCCCACCTCGCGGTCCCCGCAGGCCACCGTTTGTTGGTCCAAGGCCTCATCCTAGCCCCTATGGTCCACAAGCTCCGCGAGACCGTCTGTTTCCGGATGATCACGTTGAACTTCCAGGCTATGGAGGTGACTTCTACGAGGACTACTACGGATCGGTTTGAGTTAGTAGTAGTATCACTAGTTCGCACTAGCTGTGTCGTCTATCGTCCTGCGTGACTCGCGGGATATGACCTAGTTGTACTCTTTCCGGAGATGTAGAAAAATAATGTATAGGAGCTTGGAATGCCTCCGATGAGATGTAATCCTCTTTTCACCGTATTAGTACCTTGCTTGGTCTTGTACTAAACCTGTATGGTGTGTATGACGATGGAATAAAGAAGCAGTTTCTGTATCTACCATGTCATACGGATGATCATCTTGCATTCCGAGTTATTCCTTACATTATGTATCCTATGTCGGAATCTTACCATTCTGACTAAATCATTGTCTTGTTTACCTAGGATGGTCAACACGCGCGCTAACCCTGCTTCCCAAGAGCAGGCCGAGGGCAGTGAGGGCAGGAATGAAAATCTGCCTCATCCTCCTTCACTAGCCGAGGTTATGATGGAAGCTGAGAGAAACAAGCGGGAGACAAACCGTTTGTTGGAGCGTATTGAGCAGAATACAGCACACCATCAGAGGGCTAACGTGGTGTCACTCAGTGATTTTATCAAATTGCATCCACCCACGTTCCACCACTCCGTCGAGCCTCTCGACGCTGATGACTGGCTTCGCAGTATCTCTCACAAGCTGCGTTCCGCGCTGGTAGCGGAGGCTGACAAGGTCACCTTTGCTGCATATCATCTTGAAGGCCCCGCCAGGCTATGGTGGGAGAATTATGGAGCTATGCGCCCAGCAGGCCATGTCCCTACTTGGACTGAGTTCAGCGAGGCTTTCCGTGAACATCACATTCCGGAGGGTCTCATGGACCGTAAACGTGAAGAATTTTGCAATTTCACCCAAGGCCGACTTTCTGTGGATGTCTATAGCAGAGAGTTCGGTAATCTCGCCCGATATGCAACTGAGGAAGTGTCTACTGACGCCAAGAAGCAAGCAAGGTTCCGTAAGGGCCTTAGTCCTGAGCTTCGCCGCGACCTCCGTCTGCATGAGTGCACATCTTTTTCGAAACTTGTCAACAAAGCCATCAGTGCTGAAACTGGTCAGACTGACTATGACGCAACACGCAAGCATGGACGTGACATGGGTTCCTCATCCGGTGCTGGTCCTCAGAAGCGCCGCGTGTGGGTACCCAACACCGCCCTGCCACCCAGGTTCACACCGAGGCCATCTTTCCAGGCGCCTCGCCCCGCTCAACAGTCTGCTCCGGCCAAGCCCTATGGGGGACCAACCAATAATGCTCCTCCACGTACCAGTTCCGTGACTTGTTTCAAGTGTGGGGAATCTGGTCACTATATGCGGGAGTGCCCCCAGACCAACCCCAATCAATCTGCTAAAGCTGTTGGCCGTGGCAAGCCGACAGGGAAAGTATTCCACGCTAAACCGGTCACCGCTTCACGTGGCCATGTCAACTGTATCTCTGCCGAAGAAGCTCAAGAAGATCCCAACGTCGTTCTCGGTACGCTTCTTGTTAATTGCCACCCGGCATCTGTTTTTTTCGATACAGGAGCCTCTCATTCTTTTATATCTGAAAATTATGCTCGTTTGCATAACGTTGCATTCTGTGACTTGCCATCCTCTATGGTAATTCAAACTCCGGGATCCAAATGGCAAACTTCTAGAGTAAGCCATGGAAATGAAATCCAAGTCGACAGACTTGTTTTTCTCGCATCTTTGATAGCCCTTAAATCTTCAGATATTAATATCATTTTGGGTATGGACTGGATGTCAGCTCATCAAGCCAAAATTGATTGTTTCTCTAGGACTGTTCAACTCACCCACCCTTCGGGCAAGATAGTCAACGTTTTGACTCGAATAGCCAAGCGACAACTATATTCTCTTAACGCCAACCCTTTGCCAGACCTTGAGGACGTTCCGGTAGTCTGTGACTTCCCGGATGTCTTTCCAGAGGAATTGCCAGGTGTTCCACCTGACAGGGATGTTGAGTTCGTAATAGACCTCATTCCAGGAACCGTTCCGATTGCTAGAAGACCCTATAAGATGGCACCCCTAGAACTAGCCGAGCTTAAGAAACAACTCGATGAGTCCTTGAAAAAGGGTTTCATCCGACCTAGTTCATCTCTGTGGGCCTGCCCCGTCCTATTCGTCAAGAAGAAGGATGGTACGGACCGGATGGTTGTAGATTACCGACCGGTCAACTTGGTCACAATCAAGAACAAATATCCACTTCCCAGGATCAACGACCTGTATGATCAGCTCGCTGGATCCTCAGTCTTCTCCAAGATGGATTTGAGGTTGGGCTACCATCAAATCAAAATCAGAAACGGGGACATTCCTAAAACGGCCTTTGTTACTCGTTATGGTCAATACGAGTACACCGTCATGTCCTTCGGATTAACCAACGCTCCAGCCACCTTTTCTCGGTTAATGAACTCAATCTTCATGGAGTATTTGGATAAATTCGTCGTAGTTTATCTCAATGATATACTCATCTACTCCAAGAACGAGGAAGAACATGCCGAACATTTAAGGCTAGTGTTGAAGAAACTTCGAGAGCATCGCCTTTATGCCAAATTTTCTAAATGTGAATTCTGGTTGCCAGAAGTGACCTATCTGGGTCATGTAATATCTGGTAAAGGTATTGCTGTTAACCCTGAGCGAGTTCAAACCGTCCTCAATTGGACTCCACCCGAATCGGTCAAGCAAGTTCGGAGTTTTCTAGGCTTAGCGAGCTATTGTCGTCGCTTTGTCGAGAATTTCTCCAAGGTTGCTAAACCCCTAACCGAACTCCTCAAGAAAGATAAGAAGTTCGAATGGACTCCACAATGTGAGCACAGCTTTCAGGAACTGAAAAGACGCCTGACTTCTGCTCCCGTGCTGGTACCGCCAGACTTCTCCAAAGACTTTGTTATCTAATGCGACGCCTCGCGACAAGGACTAGGTTGCATTCTCATGCAAGATCGACACGTAATTGCTTACGCTTCGCGGCAATTGCACCCACATGAGGAGAACTATCCTACCCATGATCTAGAGCTTGCAGCCGAAGTCTATGCACTTAAGACCTGGCGACATTACCTCCTCGGTAATCGTTGTGAAATATTCACTGATCACCAAAGCCTGAAGTACATCTTCACCCAACCGGATCTGAATCTCAGGCAAAGACGTTGGGTTGAATTGATCACAGACTTCGACTTAGGAATAACCTATACCCCAGGGAATGCCAACGTCATGGCTGATGCGCTAAGTCGTAAATCTTATTGTAACAATCTAATGTTACAACAAAGTCAACCGCTTCTCCATGAGGAATTTCGGAAGCTTAACCTTCACATTGTACCTCAAGGTTTTCTTTCCACCTTGGTGGCAAAACCTACCCTTACGGATCAAATTATCAAAGCACAGAAGGTAGATCCGGGAATCTCCCGCATCAAGAGGAACATTCAGAAAGGAATTGCGAATTGCTTCTCCATTAATGATCTAGGGATCGTATACTTCGGGAATCGACTAGTGGTTCCCAAAGTGCGAAACCTGAGGCGTTTGATCCTTAAGGAAGCTCATGAATCTCCTCTCACCATTCATCCCGGTAGCACAAAAATGTATCAGGACCTACGCCAGAGGTTCTGGTGGACTAGGATGAAGAGAGAAATTGCTCAGTATATTGCCAATTGCGACGTCTGCCGTCGTGTAAAAGCAGAGCATCAACGGCCTGCTGGCACCCTTCAACCCTTAGCTATTCCTGAATGAAAATGGGATAAGATTGGTATGGATTTCATTACCGGTTTTCCCAGGACCAAAAGAGGGAATAATGCTATATTCGTCGTGGTCGACCGTCTTTCCAAAGTAGCTCATTTCTTACCTGTTCGTGAGAGCATAACCGCTAGCCAGCTGGCAGACTTATACATCTCCCGAATAGTGTCCCTCCATGGTGTTCCTTTGGAAATCAATTCGGATCGAGGAAGTCTCTTCACCTCTCGATTTTGGGAAAGTTTCCAAAATGCTATGGGAACTCGTCTCTCCTTTAGCACCGCTTTCCACCCTCAGTCAAGTGGTCAAGTGGAACGCGTCAATCAGATTCTAGAAGACATGCTTCGAGCCTCCGTTATCTCTTTCGGAATGGACTGGGAGAAGTGCCTTCCATTTGCCGAATTCGCTTACAACAACAGCTATCAATCTAGCTTGGGTAAAGCCCCTTTTGAAGTTCTCTATGGACGACGATGTCGAACACCCCTTAACTGGTCAGAAACCGGGGAAAGACAATTCTTTGGCCCGGATATGATTCAGGAAGCAGAAGAACAAGTTCGAATCGTTCGTGAAAAGTTGAAAACAGCCCAATCCCGTCAAAAGAGTCAATATGACCGAAAACATAAGGCTATGACTTTTGAGGTTGACGAGAAGGCTTACCTTCGGGTCACCCCTCTGAAGGGAACCCATCGTTTCGGTATCAAAGGCAAATTGGCTCCTCGTTACATTGGACCTTTTCGCATTCTTGCCAAACGAGGAGAAGTTGCCTACCAATTGGAACAACCTCCGCACCTCTCCAGAGTTCACGATGTCTTCCACGTTTCTCAACTCAGGCGTTGCTTCTCGGATCCTATCCGTGAAGTGGACCACGAAACGCTTGATCTCCAAGATAATCTTACATATCGAGAGTACCCCATTCGTATCCTCGATCAAGCCGAACGTACCACGTGACGTCATAATATCAAATTTCTCAAGGTTCAATGGTTGCACCATTCTGAGGATGAAGCAACTTGGGAAAGGGAGGATCGTCTTCGACTCGAGTATCCCGCCTTCTTCCCGGAGGAACCCAAATCTCGGGACGAGATTCTTTTGAGTGGGGGTGAGTTGTCACACCCTAGCTAGTCTTGCATTAGAGTGTTGCATCATGTTTACTCATTCATCAGAAACCTGAAATGGGGATGACAGAACCCCCAGTCCTCTCTGAAACCAACTAGGGTTTACTAAAATAATTTTCAATGAACCTGAAATGCCCTTCTAAAATGCCCATCATTTTTGTCTTGGTTCAGAACCTCTGCCAAAAGTGGTGCACATTTTCCTAGGCCATCCTAGGGTTTTTGAATTAAATCATAGATATTGAGTTTGGGCATTTAAAATAATATAAAATATTTAAATGCTCAAATATCTCCAAACTAAAATGTTTCATGTTGGAAATAATCCAACTATGGGCCAGAAATAGTTTGGTGAATTTTGAAGTTGCCTAGGTATTTTATTTAATTCAACAAAGTTGCAGATATATTAAATAAAAACAGAAAACAGAAAATAAATAAAAGGAGTAGACTTACCTGGACCTACCTGCCCAGCCCAGCCGGCCCAGCACTGTGCTGGCCCGTGCCAGCCAGCTGCTTCCCCTTGCCAGAGCAGGCAGGGAGGTGAGCATGGCGCGCCCGAGCTCGCCACGCACCACCCAGCCTCTCTGCATCGCCCTGGTCGCCGTTGCGCCGCGTGGATCGTCTTCTGGTCGTCGCCCCGACCTCGCCGACACCCCATTCACTCTCCCCGGCTCTCCCTCGCTCTCTCTCCCGCCCGACCGAACACCACCGTCGCCACCGTTCGCCATAGCCACCGTCTCCGACCACCCCTTGCTCCCCCGACTAGCTCAGGAGCTCCGCCTCGACTCCCTCTTCCTCCCCACCGCTCCACGGGCCCCCGGAAGCCCTGCATCGCCGCCTCGTCGCCGTTCCCCTCTTCGGACTCCGATCATCGTCGCCGTCAAATTCGTCGTCTCCGACGCGTCCCCGAGCCCGCTTCGACGCCCACTGCAACCGCGGTGAGCCCCCGAGTCGTTTCCCCCTTCTCCCCTGGTCTCTCCCGACCTCTAGGCCCTAGCTCCACCTCGGCCGAGAGCTCCACACCGCCGGCAATGTCGCCGTCGTGGCCACGGTCGCCGTAGCGCCCAACCGAGCTCACCATCGTGCTCCACACCTCACTAGGAGCACGTAGCATGCACCAACACCCCCCCAAACCCCCTGCAACACTGATCCCGACCGCACCCGAACTCCGGCCGCCGCAGCCGAGCTCGCCGCCGTCAACTCCGGCCACCCCGAGCCCAACCACCACCACCAATAGACGCGGCTCGACCTCAGCAACACGTAGATGTCCTCCGCCGTCCATTTGGTGGCCGAAACGACCAAAACCACTCTCGCCGCCGCGCTAATGGTCGCCGCCTGCCAGAACTCCGGCGGGCTGACGTGGCTTAGTTAATTAGTCACTAACCCCCCCACCTACTGACGCTGACAAGTGGGCCCAGGGCCTAGTCAAAGCTAACCAGCCCGGGTCAACGCGGGATTAGCCCCTGTGTCACTGACGTGTGGACCCCACACGTCAGGTTTGACCCGAGCCAGCCCTGTTGACCTGCTGATGCCACTGTGACATCAGGCTGACGCAGTAATTGAATTTCTGGATTTAAATTAAATCAGGAAATTCCAGAATATTAATTAAACTTCAAAAATTCATAACTTTTATTCTGTAACTCCAAATTGGACAAATTATATATGAAAAATGATCAGAAAAATCCAATCTATCCATCTGTACTATTTTCATGCATGATCAAACAAGTTAACTTGATGTTTTAAGCAGAACAAGAAAAGGCACTTTAAAAGGCCATATTTGAATTTGGAATTTGAATCTTTGATTCAAATTTGTTCAAACACTTCTGGCTTTAGTTGCATTAGCCCAACACACTCATATTGCCATGTTTCATGCATGCATCATATTGTTGCACATTGTTTGGTGATGCTTGTATATCGATGTCCTTTGCGACAGGATCTGTTCCCGAGGAGTACCGTGATTACCCTAACGAAGAACCGTATCCGTGCATCGAACCATCAGGCAAGCAACCAACCATTTGATCATATCGATACAATCCCATGTTCTCGCTCCTGCTCCCTTTTACTGCATTAAGACAACGCGATTCAAACTGCTGTGTGCTGCGGTAGTTGAACCCATTTCCTCTGCATGACCTGTCATTGCCACAGTAACTAGATGA
>NC_057810.1:274684033-274770611 GCF_018294505.1 Triticum aestivum
TGATTGAAATGCTTGGTATGTGTGGGATCTGACTATCTAGTTGTTTATCTTTAGTAGCCTCTCTTACCGGGAAATGTCTCCTAGTGTTACCGCTGAGCCATGGTAGCTTGCTACTGCTCTGGAACACTTAGGCTGGCCGGCATGTGTCCTTCTTCGTTCCTGTGTCTGTCCCTTCGGGGAAATGTCACGCTTTGAGTACCGGAGTCCTGTTAGCCCGCTACAGCCCGGTTTACCGGAGTCCTGCTAGCCCAGTGCTACAGCCCGGACCCACTTGCTGATGACCAACACGTTCGAAGCTGGGTCATGGATGCCTGTCCCTGTAAGTCTGTGCCACTTTGGGTTTACGACTAGTCATGTCAGCCCGGGCTCCTTATCATATGGATGCTAGCGACACCATCATATACGTGAGCCAAAAGGCGCAAACGGTCCCGGGAAGAGGTAAGACGACACCCGTGGGGATACCGTGCGTGAGGCCGCAAAGTGATATGAGGTGTTACCAGCTAGATCGATGTGACATCGAGTCGGGGTCCTGACATTGCACTTCATAAGAACCTTGATTCGATCATCATCTTGTCTCGACGTCTTGCTCTGAGAACTCCAACTAACATGACAACGAGAGGGAAAGAAAGACTCTGGAAGGATCGGTCTTCTCGAAGGTCGAACAACTCATGATCAACTCACGGAGTGGGACATTGAAACATCTCTCGAGCTGAGACACAAAGCATTCGTCCAGAGGGATGGAGTGAAACACATGACAAAGATTCACAAGTTAGGCAATAATTCCACACCTAAGAAGGTGGTGAACGGTTGTCAACGTAGCGAGGAGTTGAGTTGCCATGATACCATAACGATGCACCTTAGGGAAGGTGACTCGTAGAATTATCTCCTTAAGTGGAAAAAAGAATTACCTTTGATTCAGAGATCACTGAAACTCTTCATACTAGCCTAAGGCAATTCAAAATTGATCGATTGAAGGAATTCGAAAGAATGTCATACCCAGTTTGGAACGGAAACTACGGTTATAGAACAACTCGACAAAGAGGAAGGCACATTCCAATTGATACCGAGGATATAACCTAGAGTCTGAGCATGCCCTCAGGAACTTGAGCATTTCCATATTCATCAAGGTTTTACCAACATCCGTGCCGAGGATCTTGGCAACACATCATACTACCATGATGAATAGTAATGCACGATCCAGATGCAAAGGAAGACAACATCTTCTCAGTTTTCACCTTAGCGAGGCCAAGGGGACAAAATCTGGATGATCGACCGAGAGACATTTAGCACTCCGCTTCTAATGTTCTCCTCGATGTGCTAGCGTATCCCATTCATAAGTACGGTTTGATATCTAGAACATCAAGTAAAAGGTCGGACTTCGGGAACACAAGAATCCATAAGGAACAACTTCTGGAGTAAATCCTACGAAATCCTTATGGGGAGGTGGCCAACTTTCTCAATCAAGATACTACAATAGTAGGTCTTCCGGCTGGGTGTGTTGGCCACGACATCCACTATACTGGTTACAGAGAGACCAATATTATAGCTCTTGGGAGACGTTCCAACCATCATATCTGCCTGAGATTCAGATCTGGTTGGTAATAGGATAATTCAGACTCATTAAGTCTAGAAAGAAAAATGAAAGTTTGCAACCCAAATCGACGAGATGACGTTGCGAGATTCTCGGGAAATGAACTACGATAGCAAGCTCCAAAACATGAGCTGGTTCTGCTACACACATGTGAACACGATGTCCTAGACAAGCATGACCACGTGGTAGTCTTACAATAAAACACTACCGAGTTCTGGTTGGGAACCATCACCGCGGATAACGAAGTCCTTGCATAAGTCATATGATTAGCTCTTATGAAGGAACTCCTTCTCCTTGAACAAATCAGTCAGTGGCTTGGTATGCTAAGGATACATATAGAATGGAGGTTGCAAGTCTCCAAACCACAGAATGCTTCGCACGTATGCATGACCGATTTGGGATGATTCCAGAGGAAGCAACATTGACTTTGTCTAATTCACGGCGGCAACTTGCATTAATATGCACATGATCTAGAGGAAGTCACTTCTTTCATCCGAACATATGCTTCATGCATGGGACATGAAGATAATGCTTATAAAAGTTTCCAACACTAGCTGGATTTTCAACACGAATCATGGAGGAGACAAAATGCTGCTGATGGCGGGCTCAACAACAACTCATCAGAATTTCCATAAAACTGGACTTCCACCATTATGTGAACAATGTGATAGCATTGGTCAGACCAAAAGATGTAATGGTGTATGCTTGAGGAATCAACCACGAGTAAGACAACATTACGAATATCGTTGGTTCTGATTTGATTTGAGGATAGCCCACACTCAAATCAAAGTTTTGACATGACAACAGATCCAGCAACTGACCATGAGGACCAATCGATAAGAATATCATCTTTCTTCAAGACACATACACAAGGGTATCCCATGGAATGAACTAAGTCGGACAAGCTTTTATCTTCCAACTCTCCAAGTTGTTGTTTAACTTAACCAACTAGCTCAAGGTGTCCAATACAGATTCTTGGAGAAAGGGTGGTTTATAAGAAAACCAACTTGATCATGAACTCAACATACCGGTCAGGTGACAACCTAGTAATACTTCCGAGAGGATATTCGGAAAATCACGAACCACCGATATGTTATTAAGCTCGGGAACAATCTTGCTTTTCAGGGCAAGATGATATGATCCAAAAGAGCGAGGATTTGAAATAACCCTAACTCATAAATCGAAAAGTGCACCAGGAAAGTGGACTAGGTAGCACGATCAATCCTAGAATGGTGATTCGGACCAACACAGTAGGAATGAGATTATTGTCCTTTAACTACCAAGCAACGGAGTTGCTAGGAGTATAGATTTCACACACACGACTCACTTGTCGGCATTCCGGTTGCGACAACACGGAACCGAGGGATGAATAATGATGGCAATAAGTATCACTGTGTCAAGAATTCATAAGAGGTGGTGCAATTCTCATGACAATCCTGACATAAAGATGGTAACACTCCAAGGTAGAGCAGAGCAAAAGCTAGATTGGCATTTTGGTCTGTGGAATACAACTTCTTTGACCCAATCCTAGATATGGATGAGGTACTGGAGTTTGTTTCTCCTAGTCATTCCAGAGTAGAATGGCTTGACGGACCACAAGAGTAATAGGCATCAATGAACGAATGCACGCATACTCTTGACTATCAATTGATAGATGAGGGTCAGAAGACGACTAAGGGGGGCCAACTCAAAAGAACATATGATTTTCTGAGTTGTGGACATATGGATTAGAATGTCGAACGAGTTCAACATATTTCTTCCGGACAATCCATGCAGAGAGGTAGGTTTGGTAGAATCGTAATATAGAAGGGGAACTGATCGAGAGCACTCTTGTTGTGATCTTTTGGTTCCCGAACTTCTGCCATATTGGTTCATGGTATTGGAAGAAGGATATACCACGAATCTCAAGGACTATCACAAAGGTTACTAATATCCTAAGGGAACTAGCAAATACTATCAACACTGAAGTAAGCAGTGTGAGTCTCGGGTTCAGAAACCCAGGAGTAGAGTGCCTACTAACTAAGTGGCATCACGGGATGCTTTCGAGATTAATGGCCAGAATCATCACACTAGAAATACAGAATATGGATAGATTACTAGGTGATACTCTAAGATACCTAGACTCATAATAATAGCTCCAACATATATGTCAAGGCAATGGAACACCTCAACTCACCGATTAGTGTGGTTGATCTGGCACAAAGGATCTTCAGAACGGTAAGAAGGAATTTGCAAATGCATCAGACTATGTAGAAACCTGGGATGACTCGGACAGCATAACGGCTGGAAATGCTCAAAAGAGATTCTGAGACGTCACGCAAAAATGGTGGCATCACCACTCAGAAGCACAATAACAAGGTTTTGAGACCAACTATGAACACACATGGGTATTAGAAATTGAACTAGGGCTTAAATCCAACAATCTTACAAGTCTACGAATTAGTAACACGTGATCCTGTTAGAAAGATGAGAAGCCTAGTTCCTTAACCCCGTTGGAAAAATAAGATGACTCAGATCAGAAGGGCATAAGGTATAAGGAGTAAAAAGAGCCTTACGTTCCATCCCACAATCAATTCCCTTATATAACTAAAGCATTTCAAGACTCAACTTCGACCAGTTCGGCTTGGTAATCCTACAGGCAATCAAGCTCTGATACCAAAGCTGTCAGGACCCTGACTCAATGCCACATCGATCTAGCATGTAACACCTCATATCACTTTGCGGCCTCACGCATGGTATTCCCACGGGTGTCGCCTTACCAGGCCCGGGACCGTTTGCGCCTTTTGGCACACGTATATGATAGTGTCGCTAGCATCCATATGATAAGCAGCCGGGCTGACATGGCTAGTCGTAAACCCAAAGTGGCACAAACTTACAGGGACAGGCATCCATGACCCAGCATCGAACGTGTTGGTCATCAGCGAGTAAATCCAGGCTGTAGCACTGGGATAGCAGGACTTCGGTGAACCGGGCGGTAGCGGGCTAACAGGACTCCGGTATTCATCGCGTGACATTTCCCCGAAGGGACAGACACAGGAACAAAGAAGGACACATGCCGGCCAGCCTAAGTGTTTCGGAGCAGTAGCAAGCTACCATGGCTTAGTGGAAGCACTAGGAGACATTTCCCGGTAAGAGAGGCTACTAAGGATAAACAACTAGATAGTTAGATCCCACACATACCAAGCATTTCAATAACATACACACAATATGCTCGATATGTGCAAATACAACATGGCATCACAACATGACTCTACAACTCAAGTATTTTATTCAATAGGCTCCGAGGAGCGAGATATTACAAACATGGGTCTCATGATCCAACATTCGGAGCATACAAGTCAAACACAAGCGGAAGCTTAACATGTCTGAGTACAGACTTCTACAAATGAAAAAGGCTGAGAAGCCTGACTATCTACCAGATCCTGCCGAGGGCACAAGATCGTAGCTGAGGTAACAAGCTAAACATCGAAGTCCACGTGGAACTACTAGCAAGACTAAAGTATCTCTGCAAAAACATAAATTAAGCAACGTGAGTACAAATGTACCCAATAGGACTTACATCAGAACTATCTACATATGCATCAGTATCAACAACGGGATGGTGGGGTTTAACTGCAGCAAGCCAGCTTTGACTCGGTGGCTATCCTGAACTACGACTGCAAGTAACTCTTTTGGGGTGGCGCACACGAGTCCACATGTACACCATACCAATACACCACTATGGATCCGCTCCCGTCTACCTAAGAGAACACCATCCATAGCACTCACGCTTATCTTGCGCATTTTAGAGTATCCACTTCAAGTTATCTATGAACTGTACAGGCAACCCAGAAGTCCTTTTCCGCGGACACGGCTATTCGAATAGATGATGTTAACCCTGCAGGGGTGTACTTCTTCACACACGCTCTCACCACGTATCGCCGTTTACATGACATGTACTCGGCAACCTTGAAGCGGAAGCCCAGCGAGGGAGTCGGCCACGACCTGACTAACCACACAAGTCTCTCATCCAGGTTTATCGCCTATTCGGGTTCCATCCGCAAGGATATCCGGCCGGGGTGTCGCTCATGGCCCCAAACGATGTGTGCAGGGTTCCCAAGCCCACCCCGACGGGTGGATCTACGCTTGGTGCAACGTGCCATGGTGCCTAGTCTGTCCCAAGCCCACCTGTACCAGGTGCCACTTGGTAGACTACTAACACTACCTACAAACACCAGAAACTAGTTGCAACTCCTGGACAGAGATCATGTTGATTAATAAGTCAAGAGGGGTCGAGTTACCGAAACCCAATGTGTGGTAGTAATTGTTCATGGATCACAAACACAGAACTCAGTTCCTGAGGACGGCTGCAATGAGACAACCCACCATGTACTCCTACATGGCCTCTCACCGCTACCTTTACCAAATCGTGTTCACACACTTAGCTCTCAACAATAGGACATGTTCACCACATTCCAATTCATCTGCGTTGAATCAGACCTGACTCAACTCTAAGCAGTAGCAGGCATGACAAACAAGCATGAATGAGTAGGCACATCAGAGCTCAAACAACTCCTACTGATGCTAGTGGGTTTCATCTATTTACTGTGGCAATGACAGGTCATGCAGAGGAAAGGGGTTCAACTACCGTTGCAAGTAACAGTTGTATCGTTGTTGTCCTAATGCGGTAAAATAGAGCAGGAGCGAGAAAGTGGGATTGTATCGGAATGAACAAGGGGGTTTTGCTTGCCTGGCACTTCTGAAGATAGTATAGTTCTTCATTGGTGTCATCGAACTCATCGTCGGTACGTCATCTACTGAGAGGGAATAGACACCGGTAAACAAGGAAGAACATAATCAATGCAATGCACAATATGATGCATGATCATGACTAGCAATGGGTTAAATGAAGTTGGTTTGAATCCATGATTCAAATTCAAACTCCATATGTCAAGGTTTAAATGCCATTATATGATTTGTGCTAAACAGCAGCTATAAGTTTTTCTAACATGCATGAAAATGGTACAGATGGATAGATTGGATTTTTTTGATCATTTTTCATATATAAATTATTTCATTTGGAGTTACGGTTGAATTTATATGAATTTTAGAAGTTTTGGGCATTTTCTGTAATTTATAAATCATTTCTGATTTATTTTGAATCCCAGAAAATATTTATTGCGTCCACCTGACGTCAGTGTGACGTCAGCGAGTCAACGACCAGCTAGGGTCAAACCTTACAAGCGGGGCCCGCTGGTCAGCGAGACAGAGGTTAACCCCTTGTTGACTTGGACTTTGACCCGATGCGGGACCCGCTGTCAGTGACTAGGTGGGGTCCAGCTGGCAGGGATTAGCGCTAACCACCCCGCCATGTTGGCTGTCGCCGGAGTTCCGCCGGCAGCGACCAAACCCACGGCGGCAACACGCCGGACTTGCGCTAAAGGCGACGGGGCCAGCGGCTAAGGGCACCGGGGCGTAGCCCGGGCTCGCCCGCATCCAGGAAGGCAGGTGGGACACAGCGGGGACGGCGGAGCTCGCCGGAGCGGAGCTCGCGGTGGCGGCCGGAGCTCGGCTCGAGCGAGCTCATGACTGCAGGGCACGGGGAGGCCTGATGAGGGGTGCCACGGCCTCCTGGATCCTCCTGGAGCTCGTCTATGAGCTCGGACACGGCGTACGCTAGGCAAAACGACGGCAGCGACATGATCGTGCGGCGGCGAGCTTCGGTGGAGGTGGGGAACGGAGCTAGAGCATGCGAACGCAAGGGGGAGAAGAGGGGAAACGATGGCGAGCTCACAACGGTCTTGAAGAAAAGCACGGGAGGCTCGGGGAGGTCCTGGCGGCGCCGAATTGACCGGAGGCAAGCGCGGGTGCCCGAGGTTGAAGACGGCGGCATTGACGGGGAGGCAGCCCATCCGGGCTTCGGTTCTTCTGCTCGAGGACGCGCGGCATCGGGAAGAAGCTCGTGGGCATGCCAAAGGGGATGAGGGGGATGCGGTGGCTGCGCGTGCGGCGACGGCGAGGTGCGATGGCGTCGGCCATGGTGGGGAAGAGGGTGAGGGAGAGAGTAGGGGGCAAAATGAACGATCCGGGCGAATTGGGGCACCACCACCATATTTGATCCAACTCAAATGGCCATGGTGGGGAAGAGGGTGACGGAGAGAATTATTAGAGCATTATAAATATTTATAGGATTTATTTGCTCCAACTCAAATAGGTATTATGTTAATTCAAATACTAAAAATGTCCTGAAAAAATATGCATCATCTCTGGATATGTTTTTCATCCTTTTCCAGAAATCATGAACATTTTGCAGACCAATTTGGGTTCATTGAAAATATTTTTAAGTTGAACCTATTAGCATTGTTTTGGTGCTAGGGGTTTGATCATCCCCCATTTCAAATTTCTGAGAAATTTAAACATGATGCACACATGAAGGGCTAGCCTAGTGCATACCAGAACTAGGGATGTGACAGACCCGGTCATACCGGATTTTTTGTCCAGAAGCTCACGTAAATCGTCGTCGAATTCGGGCAGCAGCTTGCGCCTTGGGTAGCTCTTTGTGTGGCGATGACCACCTTATTTTTCTTAAGTGTTGAGCACTTTGTTCCATCTACGGTTGAGCGTATCCTCCACGGCCTTAAGCCTTTGCTTCTGCTTCTTCAAGCTCCTCGCAGTGGCAGAAGCCTTCTTTGGAGGTTCTCTTGTTCCAAGTGTTTTTCCGGGACGATGAGTGCATCGTCGTCTGGACTGTTCTCCTCTCCGGAGACAGGTTGATGAATTTTACCCTCGGGATCGGCGTCATTGGACGTCGGCTCTAGACTATGTTCACCGTCCCCTGGCTCATCCTGCTCCATCGCTGGGTACATGGGGTCATTGTTTCCTTTGGAGTCGACCGGGGTATTATTCTTTCTTGTGATGTTATCACTATTTTTACTGTGGCGACATTTAGAGCGGCACCTACGTCGTCGCTTTGGTTGCTGCTTGATGGCATTGTCCTCCGTTGCGTCCTCGCCATTGCTTTCTTTTGGGGTGTCCACCATGTATAGATCATATGATGAGGTGGCTGTCCAGCGCCCCGTGGGCGGTGGTTCCCGTTCGTCCCCAGCATCGCCGTACATACCGGCGATGTCTTCGGAGTCAAAGTTGAGCGTGTCGGTTAAGTGATCGACAGTGGCTATGAAGTGGGTGGTGGGTGGGGAACGAATTTCTTTGTCATCCACTTCCCACTCGAGCCGGACATAGTTCGGCCAAGAGTCCCCTGACAAAGAGAGAGAGACTTTAATGAATTTAGCACATCACCCAAGGGCGAGTGCCGAAAGATATCCACGGAGGTAAACTCCATGACCGGTGCCCAATCAGATTCAATAGGCACGGACGTACACGGTTCGGATCCTATGGCCGGATACGAGTTCGAGGGTCCGATGACATAGACATCTTTAGAGGTGAAGTCTGTGTCCGGATCCAGCGCCGATGAGTGTGCGGCCTCCATGGCGGGGTCCATCCACCCGTCCTCGGATGGCGCGACCTACTCCAGATTAAGGGCCAGGGCGGATGTAGGCGCGATCTCCCGAACTCCGTCCGACAGCAGATCTAAGTCATGCTCGTCGCGACTGTTCGGTGCTCCTGACATGGGCTCGAATCCGTCGAAGATCAAGTCTCCGCAGATTTCAGCAGTATAGTTCAAGCTTCCAAACCTAACCTGATGGCCAGGGGTGTAGCTATCGATCTGCTCTAGATGGCCAAGCGAGTTGGCCTGCAGTACGAAGCCGCCGAATACGAAGATCTGTCCGGAGAGGAAAGCCTCACCCTGGACCGCATCATTGAAGATGATTGAAGGAGCCATCAAGCCTTACCGTGACAACACAGTGGAACTCTCAATGAAAGCACCAATGTCGGTGTCAAAACTGGTGGATCTCGGGTTGGGGGTCCCGAACTATGCGTCTAAGGCTGATGGTAATAGGAGGCGGGGGACACGATGTTTACCCAGGTTCAGGCCCTCTCGATGGAGGTAATACCCTACTTCCTGCTTGATTGATCTTGATGATATGGGTATTACAAGAGTTGATCTACCACGAGATCGTAGAGGCTAAACCCTAGAAGCTAGCCTATGATTATGATTGTTGTTGTCCTACGGACTAAACCCTTCGGTTTATATAGACACCGGAGGGGGCTAGGGTTACACAGAGTCGGTTACAGAGAAGGAGATCTACATATCCAAACTGCCAAGCTTGCCTTCCATGCAAAGGAGTATCCCACCCGGACACGGGACGAAGTCTTCAATCTTGTATCTTCATAGTCCAACAGTCCGGCCAAAGTATATAGTCCGACTGTCCAAGGACCCCTTAATCCCGGACTCCCTCACCCGTGCCCATGCGCGCCCCTCCACCCACCGCGGCACCGGTCCCCTTGCGTTTCGCTGCACATGTCACGCCTGGGCGCGTGCGCGTGCCCCCCTCAGCGGCATGGGACCCCGTCGTCGACCGCTACCTCTCAGTGCCACCAGCTGCCGTCCTCCTGCGCCCTGCCCGTCGATCGCGTGACGACATGATGTTTGATTTACAAGTGAAGAACATTCTGTGCTACCTTGAAGACTTCAACAATAGCGTCCCGGAGGATGACAACAACAAGGACTGCGCGGCACGCTGCCTCCGCCGCTGCCAAAAATAATTTTTTCTTGGGTTTAATACTGTATCTTGATCGCAAACGTTTTAGTTAGAATACCCGTATGCAACCGACAGCTTCCCGAGGAAGCCAAGGGAAAGTTTGCCGAGCAGGATTTGTGTAGCTCTTGATCGCAAACGTTTTAGATGGAACACCTGTATGCAAAGCAAGAGCAGGATTTGTGCATCTCTTCAACGCAAATGGTTTTTTTGGATGACCCGTGTGCAACCACTTACAAACAGTTTGGTAAGATTTGCATCTATCTTATTGGGTATGTTGCCATTTTACAAACTTGAAAGATTGACATTTGTTGATCTAGTAACATTGCCATTTGTCGACCTTGTAACACTGTGATTTGTCAAAATATGCAACTAAAAATGACTAGCAGTGTCTAATTTTTGCACCTAAAATTCAGTAATTAAGCATATATTTCATTCATAGATTAAGCACTCATGCTTAATTTATACAAAGAGTTCAACTCGACAGCTGAACTGACCAAACTTTTCCCCAATTATTGCAAACCACGTACTGAAATAGCTAGTTCTACTTTATATACTAGCTAATTTTAAGTACGTTGTATAGTTCCACCACATCTATAGTCAGATGAACAGAACAAAATAGCCCCTAAATACTACTACAGAGGGGCTTTGTACTACTTCCGGCAGCCTCTCGTCTGTCGAGCGCGCTCAGTAAGAGGCAGAGGAGGAGGAGCCTGCCGACGAGCTTGACAACTGCAATACGGTGCCTGCCGCTGCTGCAACTTCAGCGATGCTCACTGATGTCGCTTGAAGCTACGTCGGTATTTCCCCAAAGAGGAAGGGATGATGCAGCACAGCAGTGGTAGGTATTTCCCTCGGATATGAAACCAAGTTTATCGAACAAGTAGGAGAACCAAGCAACACAACGTAAACATCCCCTGCACACAAAGAACAGCACCTTGCAAACCGACGTGTTAAAAGGGGTTGTCAATCCCTTTCGGGGTATGGTGCCTCAAGATAGGCAAAGGATGTGAGGTAAATTTGTAGATAGGATAAATAGATCACAGAACAAATAAATTGCAGCAAGGTATTTTTGTATTTTTTTAGTTTAATAGATCTGAAAACAAACACAAGGAAAAAGTATATCGCAAGGCAAATATATGAGAAAGAAGACCCGGGCGACGTAGGTTGCAGTAGTCTCGAGAAAAATAACAAATGGTGGGTGAACAAATTACTGTTGGGCAATTGATAGAACTTCAAATAATCATGACGATATCCAGGCAATGATCATTACATAGGCATCACGTCCAAGATTAGTAGCCGACTCCTGCTTGCATCTACTACTATTACTCCACACATCGACCGCTATCCAGCATGCATTTAGTGTATCAAGTTTGTGGAAAAGCAGAGTAATGCAATAAGAACGATGACATGATGTAGACAAGATTTGTTTATCTATTGCCGCAGATATGGATCCCTTCCTTTTATCCTTAGTAGCAACGATACATATGTGTCGGTTCCCTTTATGTCACTGAATCAAGCACCATAAGATAGAACCCACTACCGGGCACCTCTTCCCATTGCAAGATAAATAGATCAAGTTGGCCAAACAAAACCCAAATATCGGAGAATAAATACAAGGCTATAAGAGATCACACATATAAGAGATCAAAGAACTCAAATAACTTTCATGGATATAAAAAGATATAACTGATCATAAACAAAAAGGACTTACATCATAAAAAGGACTTACATCATATGGATCTCCAAGAGATCATTGTATTGATAATAAAGAGAGAGAGGAAGCCATCTAGCTACTAACTACGGATCGGGAGGTCTAGAAAGATCTACTCACGCATCATCGGAGAGGCACCAATGGAAGTGGTGAACCTCTCCATGATGGTGTCTAGATTGGATCTCGTGGTTCTGGACTCTGCGGCAGCTGGATGAAAATTTCGTCGACTCCCCTAGGGTTTCTGGAATATAGGGGTATTTATAGAGAAAAGAGTCGGTCCAGGGGGCACCCGAGGTGGGCACAACGCACCTGGTCCCGCCTGGGCCTCCTGGCGCGCCCTGGTGGGTTGTCCCCTCCTCGGGACTCCCCCTGGTGCAACCAGGGCCATTGTGGTCCTTCTAGCCCATACAAATCATAGTAAATTGGCATGGCATTTGGACCTCATCTGACGTTGATTTCCTGCGATGTAAAAAACATGGAGAAAACATCAACTGGCACTTGGCACTATGTCAATAGGTTAGTACCAAAATATGATATAAAATGACTATAAAATGATTATGAAACATCCAAGATTGATAATAAAACAACATGGAAGAATAAAAAATTATAGATACGTTGGAGACGTATCAGCATCCCCAAGCTTAACTCCTGCTCGTCCTCGAGTAGATAAGTGATAAAACAAAATTTTTGATGTGGAGTGTTGTTTATCATGTGGTATCATATTCTTTTCTTCATAGCATGAACATTTGGACTTTTAAGTTATTTAAAGCAATAGTCTAGTTTCGACATAATAATATAGATACTCAAGCATATCAACAAGAAACCATGTCTTTCAAAATATCAATGCTAAAACAAGTTATCCCTAGCCCATCATGCTCAAACATTGATCCATTTCGGGACTGGGCATCCTTTATACCTTTGCCTTACTCTCGTGAAATGACAAGTGAATAAACACTCATCGTGAGAATAAAACATCTAGCATGGAAAATATTAGCTACCCGTTACCGTTCCGCGAGCGAAACAAACACACAAAAGAGAGCTCATTTTGAAAATTAGAGATGGCACATGCAAATTTGCTTAGAACGGAAAAAGAATACCGCATATAGGTAGATATAGTGGACTCATGTGGCAAAACTGGTTTAAAGGATTTTGGATGCACAAGTAGAGGTCATACTTGGTGCAAAATGAAGGCTAGCAAAACGATTGAGAACCGACCAACCAAGAAACGAATAATCTCATAATCAAGCATTAAGCATAATTGACACCGAATAATGCACCACAAGTAGGATATACTTTTCAATGCATGATAATTGACTTTCATGCATGCATAGGGAATCACAAGCCTTAACACCAATATTCTTAGTAGAGCACAGTTACTCACCAACATGACTCACATATCACATCATCATATCTCAAAACTATTACTAAGAATCAAGTTTATTTTGTCTAATGATCTTCATTACATTTTTTTTTCTTTCTTTATCCTTCTTGGATATCTATCACTTTGGGACTAATTTTCATGTGTTCCCTTTCATAAGCTCAAACAAATATAAATGAAGATCATGAGCATATCATATTTTCTTTCTCTCAAAATAATTTAAGTGAAGGAAGAGATAATTTCTTCAAAATTTTACTAACTCTCAAATAAATCTAAGTGAAGCACTAGAGCAAGTCCATTGCTCATAAAAATTTAAGTGCAGCATAGAGAGAAATTCTAACAAATCATGAAATAATTTGGATCTCTCAAATAGGTGTGCCCAACAAGGATTGATGACTTAAAACAAAAAATTAAACAAGAAAAGACACATATCATACAAGATGCTCCATGCAAAGCACATATCATGTGACGAATAAAAATATAGTCTCGAGTAAAATACCGATGGTCGTTAGAAGAAAGAGGGGATGCCACTAGGGGGCATCCCCAAGCTTAGTTGGTTGCTCATTCTTGGATAATAGCTTGGGATGCCGGGGCAACCTCAAGCTTAGGCTGTTCTATCCTTCTTTCATCCATCATAAGATAACCCAAAACTTGAAAACTTCAACCACACAAAACTAAACAAAACTCTTGTGAGATCCGTTAGTAAAAGAAAGCAAACCACTACTATAAGTGTTGTGTCAAACCAATTCTTATTTTGTTTTTTTATTATATCTACTGTATTCCAAATTTTCTATGGCAAAAACTCATCAAAGAAAACTATAGAGCCATCAAAATAAGCACAGAACACAAAGAAAATAGAATCTGTCAAAACAGAATTGTCTATAGTAATCTGGAACTTTCGAATACTTCTGTAACTTGAAAAGTTCAACCAAATTAAGAAGACCAGCATAATTCGTATATTAATATTTTGCAAAATGAATCAGGGTAAAATATCTTTCCTGTGATTTATGATAATTATTTTTGTGAGCACAAAGTTCCTGTCTTTTTCAGCAAGATCAAAGAACTATCACCCCGGAAGATCCTAAAGGCTTTACTTGGCACAAACACTAATTAAAACACAATCATAACAGTAGAATAATTGTGCAAACACTCAAGTAAATTTTATACATTGGGTTGCCTCCGAACAAGCGCTATAGTTTTACGCCCTTAGCTAGGCATAAAGCAAGGATCTAAGTTTTGTCTTTCGAAGTTTTAGCAACTTTTGTAAGGGTTTTCTCAAATCCGGGAGGCTCTTTACAATTCCCTAAATTCTCCCAAAAATAAACCATCTTAAGATCCAAAATATCTAATCCCTTGTTGCAAAGTGCAATCAAGGTATTCATGCGATTGATACTACCATTGAGGTGCTTGAGGGGTTCATTATATTTCTGTATTTCGACCATATGTTTATGTAAATCACCAAGTTATTCCAACATTTGGACCACCTCAGGGGTAAAAGAAAACCCCTTCTTTTGAGGAGGAATTCCCAAAATCCCTTCCAAGATTTCATAGCCAGCATTTGCATCAAGCTCAGTAAAATTTCCTTTAGCGGCAAAATCAAGAAGTTGTCTATGGTGCAAAGCTAATCCTATGTAAAAATTATGAAGCAAAACCTTAGCATCCCCCTTTAGGTTAGAAACACGATACAATTCAATAAGACTATACCCGATATCTTTTAAATTTTCTCCTTGTCTTTGCTTGAAGTAAAGAACTTAAAAATCCCGTGACAAAGGAGGAGTAGGGACGCTAGCCATCGGGACTAGAGACAAGAGATCGGTGAACAAGAGAGGCGAATAAAATGTCAATTTTTTGTGAAGTGGGGGAGAGGAAAATGAGAGGCAAATAATTTAAATTGCAATGAGATGAGATTTGTGATTAGGAACCTGGTTATGTTGAAGATCCTCCCCGACAATGGCGCCAGAAATTCCTTTTGATGTCGCTTGAAGCTACGTTGGTATTTCCCCAAAGAAGAAGGGATGATGCATCACAGCGGTGGTAGGTATTTCGTTCAGATATGAAACCAAGGTTATCAAACCAGTAGGAGAACCAAGCAACACAATGTAAACAACCCCTGCACACAAATAACAACACCTCGCATCCCAACGTGATAAAGGGGTTGTCAATACCTTTCGGGGTACGGTGCCTCAATATAGGTAAAGGACGTGAGGTAAATTTGTAGATATTATAAATAGATCGCGGAGCAAGTAAATTGCAACAAGGTATTTTTATATTTTTTAGTTTAATAGATCTGAAAATAAATGCAAGGAAAAAGTAGATCGCAAGGCAAATATATGAGAAAGAAGACCCGGGGGCTGTAGGTTTCACTAGTGGCTTCTCTCGAGAAAAATAGAGAACGGTGGGTGAACAAATTACTATTGGGCACTTGATAGAACTTCAAATAATCGTGACGATATCTAGGCAATGATCATTACATAGGCATCACATCCAAGATTAGAGTAATGCAATAAGAACGATGACATTATGTAGACAAGATCTGTTTATCTATCGCGGCAGATATGGATTCCGTCTTTTTATCCTTAGTAGAAACGATACATATGTGTCGGTTCCCTTTTGTCACTGGGATCGAGCACCGTAAGATCGAACTCACTACCGGGCACCTCTTCCCATTGAAATATAAATAGATCAAGTTGGCCAAACAAAACCCAAATATCGGAGATGAAATACGAGGCTATAAGATATCACGCATATAAGAGATCAAAGAACTCAAATAACTTTCATGGATATAAAAAGATATAACTGATCATAAACTCGAAGTTCATCAGATCCCAACAAACACACCGCAAAAAAGACTTACATGATATGGATCTCCAAGAGATTAGGGTATTGATAACCAAGAGAGAGAGGAAACCATCTAGCTACTAACTACGGACCCGAAGGTCTACAAAGAACTACTCATGCATCATCGGAGAGGCACCAATGGAAGTGGTGAAGCTCTCTGTGATGGTGTCTTGATTGGATCTGCTTGTTCTGGACTTTGCGGCGGCTAGATGAAAATTTCATCGACTCCCCTCGGGTTTCTAGAATATTGGGGTATTTATAGAGCAAAGAGTCGGTCCAGGGGGCACCCGAGGTGGGCACAACCCACCTGGGCGCGCCTGGGACTCTTGGCGTGCCCAGGTGGGTTGTCCCCTCCTCGGGACTCCCCCCAGGTGCAACCAGGGCCGATTGTGTTCCTTCTAGCCCATAAAAAATCATAGTAAATTGGCGTGGCATTTGGACCTCATCTTATATAGATTTCCTGCAAAGTAAAAACATGCAGAAAACAACAACTAGCACTTGGCACTATGTCAATAGGTTAGTACCAAAAAATGATATAAAATGATAAAACATCCAAGATTGATAATAAAAACAGCATGGAATAATCAAAAATTATAGTTACGTTGGAGATGTATCAGCATCCCCAAGCTTAACTCCTGCTCGTCCTCGAGTAGGTAAGTGATAAAACAGAATTTTTGATGTGGAGTGTTGTTTATCATGTGATATCATATTCTTTTCTTCATAGCATGGACATTTGGACTTTTATGTGATTAAAAACAATAGTCTAGTTTTGACATAATAATTGAGATACACAAGCATATCAACAAGCAACCATATCTTTCAAAATATCAATGGTAAAACAAGTTATGCCTAGCCCATCATGCTCAAACATTGATCCTTTCATGAAACACACTCGAATATTAGCTACACCCAATACTTAAGTATGATCATATTGTCCCGCAGTTGGTGATTTTATAAGAGAGGATGGAGACTCAATTTCAAAAATAAAAATTGCATAAAGTAAAAGAAAGGCCCTTCGCGGAGGGAAGTAGTGATTTGTAGAGGTGCCAGAGCTCAAAGCAAAAATTTAGAGATAAAAACATTTTGGGAGGTGTATCCATCCCACCAATAGAAACGACTTGGAGGATCACAACACTTTCCATGCTAGATATATCATAGGCAGTTCCCAAAAAGAAAATAAAGTTTATTCCTTTTTCCACCATAACTTTCACTTTCTATGGCTAGCCGTATCCACGGGTGCCCTCCATACCAACACTTTCCAAGGAATTTATTATTTTACAACATAAAGTAAATTCATTTTTCCATTTCGGGACTGGGCATCCCTAATACCTTTGCCTTACTCTCGTGCAATGGCAAGTGAATAAACACTCATCGTGAGAATAACACATCTAGCATGGAAAATATTAGCTACCCATTACTGTTCCACGAGCAAAAAAACACACAAAAGAGAAGTTCATTTTGAAAAATAGAGATGGCACATGCAAATTTGCTTAGAACGGCAAAAGAATACAGCATATAGGTAGATATAGTGGAATCATGCGGCAACACTGGTTAAAGTATTTTGGATGCACAAGTAGAGGTCATACTTGGTGCAAAATGAAGGCTAGCAAAAAGATTGAGAACCAACCAACCAAGAAACGAATAATCTCATAAGCAAGCATTAAGCATAATTAACACCGAATAATGCACCACAAGTAGGATATACTTTTCATTGCATGATTATTGACTTTCGTGCATGCATAGGGAATCACAAGCCTTAACACCAATATTCTTACTAGAGCACAATTGCTCACCAACATGACTCACATATCACATCATCATATCTCAAAACTATTACTAAGAATCAAGTTTGTTTTATGCAATGATCTTCATGACATATATTTCTTTCTTTCTTTCTCCTTCTTGTATATATGTCACTTTGGGACTAATTTTCATGTGTTGCTTTTCATAAGCTCAAACAAATATAAGTGAAGATCATGAGCATAGCATATTTTATTTCTCTCAAAATAATTTAAGTGAAGGAAGAGAGAATTTCTTCAAAATTTTACTAACTCTCAAATAAATCTAAGTGAAGCACTAGAGCAAGTCCATTGCTCATAAAAATTTAAGTGAAGCATAGAGAGCAATTCTAACAAGTCATGGCATAATGTGGCTCTCTCAAATAGGTGTGTACAGCAAGGATTGATGACTTAAAACACAAAATTAAACAAGCAAAGACACATATCATACAAGACGCTCCAAGCAAAACACATATCATGTGACAAAAAAATTATAGTCTCGAGTAAAATACCGATGGTCGTTAGAAGAAAGAGGGGATGCCACTCATGGGCATCCCCAAGCTTAGTTGGTTGCTCATTCTTGGTTAACAGCTTAGGATGCTATGGCATCCCCAAGCTTAGGCTCTTCTGTCCTTCTTTCATCCATCGTAAGATAACCCAAAACTTGAAAACTTCAATCACACAAAACTCAACAAAACTCTTGTGTGATCCGTTAGTAAAAGAAAGCAAACCACTACTATAAGTGCTGTGTCAAACCAATTCTTATTTTGCTTTTGTATTATATCTACTGTATTCCAGCTTTTCTATGGCAAAAACTCATCAAAGAAAACCATAGAGCCATCAAAATAAGCACACAACACAAAGAAAACAAAATCTATCAAAATAGAATAGTCTGTAGTAATCTGGAAATTTGAATACTTCTGTAACTCCAAAAATTCTAACAACTTAGAACAACCAGAATAATTTGTGTATTAATATTTTGCAGAAAGAATCGGGGCAAAAGCTCTTTTGTGTGATTTATGATAATTATATTCCTGAGCACAAAGTTTCTGTCTTTTTCAGGAAGATCAAACAACTATCACCCCGGAAGATCCTAAAGGCTTTACTTGGCACAAACACAGAATTAAACACAAAAAACACAATCATAACTGTAGCAGAATTGTGCTAACTCTCAGGAATAGAAAGCAAAAAGCAAAAGTAATTTTATTCATTGGGTTGGCTCCCAACAAGCGCTATTAGTTTTATGCCCTTACCTAGGCATAAAGCAAGGATCTAAGTTTGGTCTTCCGATGTTTTAGCAACTTTTGTAAGGGTTTTTTCAAACCCGGGAGGCTCTTTACGCTTCCCTAAATTCTCCAGAAAAGAAACCATCTTAAGATCCAAAATATCTAATTGCTTCTTGCAAAGAGTAATCAAGGTATTCATGCGATTGATACTACCGTTGAGGTGCTTGAGGCGTTTATTATATTTCTGTATTTCGACCAGATGTTAATGTAAATCACCAAGTTTTTCCAACATTTGAACTCCCTAAGGGTAAAAGAAAACCCCTTCTTTTTAGGATGAATTCCCAAAATTCCTTCCAAGATTTCATAGGCAGCGTTTGCAACAGGCTCAACAAAATTTTCTTTAGCGGCAAAATCAAGAAGTTGTCTATGATTCAAAGCTAATCCTATGTAAAATTTACGAAGCAAAACCTTAGCATACCCCTTTAGGTTAGAAACATGATATGATTCCATACTCCTATACCAAGCATCTTTCAAATTTTCTGCTTGTCTTTGCTTGAAGTAAATAACTTCAAAATATCGTGACAAACAAGGAGTAGGGACGCTAGCCATCGGGACTAGAGACAAGAGATCAGTGAAAAAGAGAGGTGAATAAAACGACAAATTTTTGTGAAGTGGGGGAAAGGAAAATGAGAGGCAAATAATGTAAATTTCAAGGAGATGAGATTTTGATTAGGAACCTAGTTTTGTTGAAGATCCTCCCCGGCAACAGCGCCAAAAATTCCTTTTGATGTCACTTGAAGCTATGTCGGTATTTCCCCAAAGAGGAAGGGATGATGCAGCACAGCGGTGGCGGGTATTTCCCTCAGATATGAAACCAAGGTTACTGAACCAGTAGGAGAACCAAGCAACACAACATAAACAACCCCTGCACACAAAGAACAACACCTTGCAACCCGACGTGTTAAAAGGGGTTGTCAATACCTTTCGGGGTACGTCGCCTCAAGATAGGCAAAGGACGTGAGGTAAATTTGTAGATAGGATAAATAGATCGCGGAACAAATAAATTGTAGCATGATGTTTTTGTATTTTTTTAGTTCAATAGATATGAAAATAAACGCAAGGAAAAAGTAGATCGCCAGGCAAATATATGAGAAAGAAGACCCGGGGGCCGTAGGTTTCACCGGTGGCTTCTCTTGAGAAGAATAGCAAACGGTGGGTGAACAACTGGGCAATTGATAGAACTTCAAATAATCATGACGATATCCAGGTAATGATCATTACATAGGCATCACGTCCTAGATTAGTAGACCGACTCCTGCCTGCATCTACTACTATTACTCCACACATCGACCGGTATCCAACATGCATCTAGTGTATTCAGTTCATGGAAAACGGAGTAATGCAATAAGAACGATGACATGATGTAGACAATATCCATTTATCTATTGCTTCAGAGATGGATCCCATCTTTTTATCCTTAGTAGCAACGATACATACGTGTCGGTTCCCTTTCTGTCACTGGGATCAAGCACCGTAAGATCGAACCAACTATCGGGCACCTCTTCCCATTGCAAGATAAATACATTAGGTTGGCCAAACAAAAACCCAAATATCGGAGAAGAAATACGAGGCTATAAGAGATCACACATATAAGATATCAAAGAAGTCAAATAACTTTCATGGATATTAAAAGATATAACTGATCATAAACTCGAAGTTCATCAGATCCTAACAAACACACCGCAAAAAGGACTTACATCATATGGATCTCCAAGAGATCATTGTATTGATAATCAAAAGAGAGAGGGAGAGAGAGGAAGCCATTTAGTTACTAACTACAGACCCGAAGGTCTACAAAGAACTACTCACGCATCATCGGAGAGGCACCAATGGAAGTGGTGAACCTCTCCGTGATGGTGTCTAGATTGGATCTCATGGTTCTGGGCTCTGCGTTGGCTGGATGAAAATTTCCCCAACTCCCCTAGGGTTTCCGGAATATTGGGGTATGTATAGAGCAAAGAGTCGGTCTAGAGGGCACCCGAGGTGTGCACAACCCACCTGGGCGCGCTTGGGCCTCCTGGCACGCCCTGGTGGGTTGCCCGCTCCTTGGGACTCCCCCTAGGTGCAACTAGGGCCCATTGTGTTCCTTCTGGCATATAAAAAATCATCGTAAATTGGCGTGGCATTTGGAACTCATCTGATATTGATTTCCTGTGATGTAAAAAACATGCAGAAAACAGCAGCTGGCACTTGGCACTATGTCAATAGGTTAGTAGCAAAAATTGATATAAAATGACTATAAATTGATTATAAAACATCCAAGATTGATAATAAAACAGCATGGAATAATAAAAAATTATAGATATATTGGAGACGTATCACTCACCTCGAACGCCCTCTACCGCTCCAGACGACCCCTCTCAAAGCGGTGGTTCTCCTCGTAGATCTCCTGATTCCTCGCCTCCCAGGTGGTGTGTGCCGTGGCCACGGCGGAGGTAAGGCTCTTTACGTGCTCGACGAGGTGCTCCTCCTCCTGCCGCAAGAACTCGGTGTAGCGTGCAAGGTCGCTGACGCACGTGCCGACATCCACCACCACCTCCGGCCTTCGGGCGGCGGTGGTGGAGCGGGTGATGACCCCGACGGTCGACGGTGGCTGGCGGTCACAGCGGCCGACAATGGGGTGGCAGCCACAACCACCACCTCCCACCTTTGGGCCGTGGTGGCAGAGTGATAATCCCGAAGTGCAGAGAATCATTGTAGCAATTCCCAAAGGTGGAAGTGATAAGTATGGAGTGTGGAATCCACAAGGAGCTAAAGGTAAGATCAATATTCTCTCAAGTCCTACCTGCCACTGATATGACTCTACATACACCGAATGTTTGCTTCCAATTAGAAACGAGAAATAAAACTATGTTGTGGGTATGAAGAGGATAACTTTGCATGATATCAGAGAGCTAAAATATAAAAGTAGGTGTTTTTATCATAGAGTTAGAATATATTACTTAAGTGTGCCGAATTATGATGGGTCAGTGTGCCGAATTATCCTAGGCAATTGCTAACAAGACTGGTAATCACTATTGCAATTTCATATGAGGGAGAGGCATAAGCTAATATAATTTCCCTTCTTGGATCATATGCACTTATGATTGGAACCCTAGGAAGCATCCGCAACTACTAAAGATCATTAAGGTAAAACCCAACCATAGCATTAACATATCAAGTCCCCTTTATCCCATACGCAACAACCCCCTTACTCGGGTTGATGCTTCTGTCACTCAAGCAACCCACTATAAGCGAATCATGAGTGTATTGCAACACCCTACAACGGGAATCCCTCGCTCTTGCGCAACACGAAGGGCGCAATAGGACAACACCAAAATAAAACATACGACTCATACCAATCTAGATCATCAATCAACCCAAACACAAAGGATATCTACACAAAACATCATAGGATGGCAACACATCATTGGATCATAATATGTAGCACAAAGCACCATGTTCAAGTAGGGATTACAGCATGGTGCGGGAGAGTGGATCGCATAAAAGAGATGAAGATGGTGGTGATGATGGTGATGTTGATGAAGACGATCACCGCGGCAATGATTCCCCTCCCGATGGCACTCCGACACCACCAGGAGAGAGGAGGAGAGGTTCTCCCCCTTGTGCTTCCTCCTCCATGGCATCCCCCCAGGATGGGGAGAGTTTCTCCCTCTAGTCCTTGGCCTCCATGGCGATGACAGCCCCTTCAAGATCCTCCCCCATGGCTTCCGGTGATGATGACCCCCTCTGACAAGGTGCCAGAGAGGGACTAGATTGATTTCTCGTGGCTACAGAGGCTTGCGGCGGCGAAACTTTTGATCTAGGTTATTTTCTGGAAGTTTGGGCATTTATAGGAGAGGTTGGCGTCGAGAACAAGTCAGGGGACCCCACGGAGAGTCCATGAGGCAGGGGCGCGCCCTAGGGGGGTGCACCCTCCACCATCGTGGGGCCCATGGGACTCCCCTCCGGTAACTCTTCGTTCAAGTATTTTTTATATTTTCCAGAAAAAATCTCCGTTGATTTTCAGCGCATTCCGAGAACTTTTATTTCTGCACAAAAACGACACCACGGTAGTTCTGCTGAAAACAGCGTCTGTCCGGGTTAGTTCTAATCAAATCATACCAAAAACATATAAAACTACTATAAACAGGGCATGAATACTTCATAAATTATAGATACATTGCAGACGTATCAACATCCCCAAGCTTAATTCCTGCTCGTCCTCGAGTAGATAAATGATAAAAGAAATAATTTATGAAGTGTGAATGCTAGCAGTTTCATAAGTTTGATCAATGATAGTTTCAATAACTTTTTCTAGCATCATTATATATCACAACAATAGCTCAACTCATAAAACTTCTCATGATCAAGTAACAAGCTATTCATATGTTAGAGTAATACTACAAAAAAAGACACATCTGTGACATTTTGGGCCGAACGAAATGTTTTTCTGTCATACTTATGACACTTCTATGACAATAATTGTGAGAAAACCCGATATCATCATAGATGTGGTGGACTCCTACTTCTATGACAAAAAATCATGACAGAAAATGGGCTTTTCATCCTGGGCAGGTCGGAGATGCAGCTGCATGACATTCTTTGGGCCATGCATGACGGAAAAACCATGGTAGAAGCGAGGGCGAGGAAAATATCGGGGAGTTCCGATTACGGTGGGTGGTTGGAGCCGAGCGATGCGTGTTTCTCTCGTACACGTACACGCGTGGGTGCAAGGCGTTGGGCTCTAACTGAACCCGAGCGAGGCATCGCCTAACTGAACCCGAGTGATTGCACTTTAGGCTACGCGTTACTGGACACGAGCGATCGAGTGATTCCTTCGCTACTTCAGCTAACTGAAGTCCATCGATGCTGCCTCTGGATGAATAGTGAGTGTTGTTGGGGGGGTTTGGATGAACAATTCCCGGTGGGGGTTGGATGAACATGACCCTGTGGTGTTGCCGCTGGACGAACAGGACCCGATCGATCGAGCCGGTTGGGCGTCGATACTCAGGACCCCATGGAGGGCTGGATGAACATGACCAAATGGAGGGAAGGTTGAACAGTAGCCAGTGGAGGGCTGGATGAACAGTAGCACATGGAGGGGTGGTGGAACAGAACCCTGTGGAGAGGGTTGGTTGAATAGTAGCCGGTGGAGGAGCGCCCGGTGGAGGATGGATGAACAGGAGCACGTGGATGAACAGTCGCAGGTGGAGGTTGGAGGAGGTTAACGGTGGATGAACAGTAGCCCGTGGAGGCTGGAGGAGGTCGACGGTGGAGATGAACAGTATCCCGTGGAGTTCCGTTTTGCGGTACACCACACCCCTTCGGATGAACATGACCCCCGTTTCGACCGTAGCGCTCCAACACAAGTCCGTTTCCTCCGTTTTGCGGTATGCCACACCCCTCCTGATCAACAGGACCCCGTTTGGACCATAGGAGGTCCAACAGAAGTCCGTTTCCTCCGTTTTGTTGTATGGCAGCCCCTCCCGATGAACAGGATCCCGTTTCGACCATGGTCGGTCGAACACAAGGCTGTTTCCTTCACTATGCAGTACACCAAGCATCATTTCAATCGGTTGTTCCATCCAAGCCCTCCCGATGAATACAACGACGCATTCTGTTCCGACCCAGCCGGTTGGCTCCCCATGAACACGACGACGACACAATTTCTCCATTCCGACCCAGCCATGTACACGAGCCCTGGCCGTACATATGCGCGAGTAGGCGTTCACGACCCCGCCGGTATGTATGTACGTGGCCGTATTACTTTCTTGCACCCTGGCCGCTGTACCTACGTGTACACGCTACGTGCCCGCCTCTACTACAACACGTGCGCACATCTACTTCGACACGTGCGCGCCTCTACATCGACCAGTATGTACGTACACGTTCGCGACCAGAATGACAATGCTACGTACACTTCGACCAGGTGGGTCCCAACTTGTCGGCATTCTGGGAACGGGGATTCCGCAGAATTGCCTGCCTATGGCCTGCGGCGTGGCTCAAGTGGTGGCCCAGCACGGCCGATCTTTGTCAGCACAAGACTCAAGACCCTCGCAAGGGGCCAAGCCTCGCTGGGCGGATGACACAAGGCTTCCTGAGGTATGGCCTTGCCAGGCAGGCTCGCGAGGAGGCGGAGAGATCAAGGCAGGGTACCTCGCGAGGTGCTCATAACGCAAGCCATGACGATCGAGACCAGGCGGGCACCAGGCGGGCGCCGGCCTGCACAGTGTCCTTGTTTCCTCTTCGGTGCAAAGGGGGCAAGCACAGGCGTGAGTACCGAGGCATCAGGCAAAGGTTGCTATTTCAGTGCAACGAGACCAAGACCAGCAGAGCGGCATGATGGAGGTCACCATGGAGCCCAAGACGGCATCATCGCTAGCACTTTTGGCAGCCGAAGACCAACTTTAGTCAGGATAACTTGTACTAGGTGTTCCCCTTTGAAATGGCCGTTGTTGGCGCCCTTCCATCTCAATATTTGGGAAGAGGACCAGGGCCTCTATAAATAGGACTAGCCACCATAGAGAGAGGGGGATTCACCGAGTGCTCATTAGAGAGAGAGAGAGGCGATCGAACTCACCCAAGCTGTTCATCGCACCAGCTCAAGAACACCTCTCGCGAGGCTGTTCTTCCCTTGTACTGTTCATCATCAGCCCCTGAGGCAATCCACCACACCACACACTAGAGTAGGGTATTACACCACAACGGTGGCCCGAACCAGTATAAATCTTGTGTCCCTCGTGTTGTTCATAGCTTTTAGCTTAGACCTCACGAGACGATCGGACGTAGATCGGTAGGGGAGAGATCTTCGTGCGCACCCCAGGGTAGGAACCTTAAGGGTCTGCCGGAACCCAAAATCCGACATTTGGCGCGCCAGGTAGGGGTGCGCCGGAATCTTCCTTCTTCCATCCTATGTTCCGCCGCTTCACCGCCTCCATGTTCGGTGACTCGATGGCCATCTCCGACCGCTGGGCGGCATGGCCTGCCCATGTCGTGACACCTGCCCAAGGTGACCTCAACCCCGCATCTCAAGCAGCCCGTGCACTGCAGAACATTGCAGGGCGCGGGCGGCGCGGTCAGGCGTCCCCTGCCCTCAATCCACGGCAGGTACAATCGGCAGCGAGGGCCTCAAGCCACGCTGCGGCTACGACACCACACACCCGGTGGGAGCAGGCAAACATGAAGGCCACGCTCACGGTGGCGCGAGAGCTGCTGCGGTGCAGACTGCAAGAAAGCGGTCGTGACGTGCTGCTGGAACGCGTCACTGAGCTCCTGGATGCCGCTGCGTTAGGGGCTCCCCTGTTCCGCGTCCAGGTTCCACCTTAGGCCCTGGGAGGATCACGAGGCGGACCGATCCGTGCCCACGCGCCCCCGTGCGTGCCTCAAGGCTTCATCAACACCGGCCCGGCCATCAGCGCCGAGCAGCAAGCTGCACCGACACCGCCCCTGGTGAGCGAGGGCATGCGCATCACTGCCTTTGGTCCGAGTGGGCCACCACCCTACCGTCCCCAAGATGGAGCTTCAAGTTGAACTGCATGGCGTGCGGAACACCACGGCAAGGCCTTTGGGGTGGTGACCCTGGAGGCCTATGTGCCCCGCATGGTGGATCGAGGGTACGCGCTGGAAGAAGACCACGGCTCATTCCTCGGGCCAGGCTGGGAGGAAGAGGCGCCAGAAGCCGAGCTATTTCAGGAGCCTCACGGGAGCCTCGACAACTACCGGGTACCGCTAATTCCTTAGGAGCAGGCTTATGCTAACCATGGGTCGCAGGAGGTTCAGGTCACCGCAGCGGATGGCTGCCCCAGTGCGGCAATCTCTTTCCCCTCAGGAGGAGGGCACTGGGGGCAGCAGGAGAGGGGTCGGGAGCCAGGCTCCTCCCCGCTGCATGTGGAGCAAGGTGTTCTTCGGAGGTAGGCCCTCTGCCGGGGAGGTGCCCTAGGGTGTGCCCCCAACAGAGGACCCGTGGTCGTTGGGGGAACCGCTGGCGTCCCCTTTTCCCCATTTGCGTCGTCCTGGTTTCTGGTCGCCGTCGATGAGGTCAAGGGTGGCGCAAGGCGGGGCCCTCATCTGGCGATATGAAGCAAGGCCAGTACGTGTGAAGAATGCCTAGTGCCTATGAAGCTCGCCGCCCGTGACACTCTCACGTAATAATGAGTTGGGGTTGTACATGCCCCGGAGTCTCCGGAGAGCTGCCCTCGGGCCTCAGGGGCTCCCGCCCATGCCAGTGGCAGCACTTAGCTCCGCACAGGTGAGAAGACGTCGAAGACTAGACTAGGTGCCGGACGCGGCCTTTTTCTTTTTGCTTCCTTTCGTGCGAACAAGCTCTCTTGTTTCGGATCTAAGTTGAAGTTGAATTTGTGTTTGCGTATGCGGAAAGGGGTGCTGTGTCTTATTCGTGTGCTTTCTCGTGCTCCGATTTCTGTTCAAGTTGGAATTCACACTAGCTGCCTCCCCCTCGCGGGCCCCTCGCGGGCCCCTCGCGAATGGGGCAGGGCCCAGCATGTGCGCCCGCCGTGCCGCGGTCGGCGTCCGCTCCACCCAGGCTCTCGCCGCATGGTTAAACGGGACCCTCATGAGGCCCTTGGATGGACACCACGAGCCCACTGTGGGCTCGCCAAGGTAAAACCACGACAACCGACTCATCACAAAAATCATGGCATCGTGCGGGCGCCCATCCGGCGATGATCTCAACAACACGCCGGCAACAGTCTTTTTACATGAGGGGCTTCCCCTCCCAAAATGCTCTCACGACCTTCAGGGCCCCGCCCGAGCCTTTTCCTGCGTAGGACAAGCAGCAGGGGGAAGCGCGGGATCAATCGGACATGTCGCTCACCGCGTCCCCCAGGGCGTCCTCAGAGGCGTCGCTGGCACCGTCGTCGTCACAGTCAGCTTCTCCATCGCCGTTGCTGGCACCGTCTTCACCACCGTTCACCATGTCGCCTTCATCGGCAACAACGATCACCCCGTCGTCATCAGAGGTGAAGGCTCGGACGAGCGCATCTACATTATCCTCCACCCACGGCGCTAGATCTACTCGGACGGCCTCAGGCACTGGGGCGATGGCATGGCGGCATCAAAGTCGAACTGGGGATCGAGGTTTTGGATATGGCTGAAGATGCGGGAGAATGCCCGCGCGAGCAGGCCGCGGCTCCGTTCCTCCTCCAGCTGGCGAGACCTATCAGAGCGGTTCTCCAGATGCGTCACCACGTCAGTGAAGAACTGGAGATTGCCGGCGTAGTTGGACACATGCGGCTCCTCGGCGATAGCCTCGCAGATGTTGCCCAAGGCCGTGTTAGCCCTTTCCCTAAGCGTCCGGAGCATGGGGCCGTGCATGTGTTCCAATGTCTACCACTGGCAGATCTCGTCGGCATTCTGCTGCGCGACGGCCTCGGCATCATCAACCCGTCGTTGAATAAGGAGCAGTTCGGCGCGGGAGGTGGCCAGCTCAGCCTGCGCCGAACCTAGCGCAACAGCGGTGGCCTCAGCTCGCTGCGCGCCTACAGTCAACCTGGTCCTGAGGGCAGCAGTCCTGCCCGCGGCTTCTGCCCTGATCAACTCCAGCCGCTCTTCATACTCGTGCTCAAGGCCGGCGCGATCCTCTGCCACGCGACGGTCGATCTCTTCCTGGATCCGGGCCTCCCGCACGCCAACGTCGTCCTCCGCCTGGGCGACCTGGCGCTCCCTCGTCTCCAACCGCTCCAGATCGAGGTTACGCTTGGCAGTCTCCAGCATCAGCGCTTCCTCGCGCCTCCGGAGCTCCTCCTCTTTGGCGGGCCCGCCCTTCAGCAGCGCAAGGGTGGCTCGGTGCAGCTCCACCTGCTGCTCCAGGGAGTTGCACCAGTCTTGGAGCTCCCACGCGCGCTCCTCCGTAGCTTTGCACCGCTTATCTGCCTTCTGAGCTTCCTCAAGGGCCCGGGAATAGGCCTCCCAAGAGGCCTCCAGGGATTCCTCGGCCTTAGCGTTTTTGAGGTCACGCTGGTGGCGCGCGAGACCAATTGCCGCCTTCAGCTTGTGCCGCTCCTCAACCAGCCTCAAGCCTTTAGTTTCAAGACGCACGTCTTCAGCCTCCAGCTCTGCGCCGAGCTCGCTCACTGCATCAGCTGCCCTCTGGAGGAACTCTTGGCGGACAGTGATGCGCTCATGTGCATGCCCAAGCACGTTGTCAACACCGTCCTCCGTCGTCGATGCAGGCGGAGGGCCTTGGAGTGGTTCGCCCCCTCTTGGCAGGGGGCTGGGGGCTGGCGCCCCTGCGATCGCCTGGCGGGCCCCGCAAGGGACCCAGCCAGGCATCAGCCCACCTCCCACTGAGGACCCGAAGACCGACTTCATCCACTCGCCACCTATGATCAGTGGAGGAGCTCGGGGCATGCTGGATGTGCCCAAGGAGAGCTCACAAGGGGAGAGCGGCGCCACGACAGGATCAAGGCGCACTGCAGGCCGGCCTGCCTCTCCAGCCAAGCTCGCACCAAGGGCGCCGCGCAGGCTCGGGGCAGTTAAGGTTGGTGACGGAAGAGGAGCCTGAGGAAGCGGCTCCTTAGCTTGCTCCGCGGGCTCGTCGGAAGGAATCCTGAAAGGCCACGGTCAACAAAGGGAGAGGAAGACAAGGAACTATGAGAAGGAGGGACTTACTCGTCCATGGCAAAGTACTTCCTGTGCTTTAGTGGGTGATATGGGTGATCATCACCACCGGAAGCCTCCTTCCTCTTGCGAAGGGCCTCGAAATCTATGCGGAACCGGCCCAAACTCGCGACGTGAGGGCCGCCGTGCGGCATAGGAGCCGAGGCATCAGGACGACGTACATCAAGGGCACCTGCCTGAGAGGAGCGATCACGTGCCACCTCTTGGTGACCTACCGAGGCCTCGGGGGCTTCGGCCACGGGACCGGCAGGCCGCGCCTCCTCGTCAGCCACCACCTCGCGAGGGGCTCCGTAAGCTCCGGAGGATGATGCTTCGGGAGTCCCACTTGATGACAGCACCTCGACATCAGGCCCCCCAGCTCCTGCCAATGCTTGTCTCCCTGCAAGGACGGCGCGGGCGGCTGGGAGAAGGACCACAGCAACCGGGTTCCCGCGGGGCCCCATGAGGCCAGCCGAGCGCAACCCCCATTCGTCGAAGAGGAGCATTTGCTCCATGAAGTCGACCCTGTTTGAGCAAAGATACAGCAGGGCACCCGCATGACAAACGCTGCCAGGAGAGGGGTCGCCAGTCAGGACCAGCAGCACCTTCTTCAGCGTCTCACGCGCGAGATCCCCTTCTTGGAGCCTCATGCGGTCCTGACGACCGGAGTAAGCCCACATTGGGCGAGAATGGCGCTGGAGAGGATCGATGCGATGCTGGAGGAACTCCTTCACCACCCGGGGCGCTGTCACCCTGAGCTCCCTCAGCCTCTCGAAGCGATGCCAGGTGAAGGCAAGTTGGGGGCTCATGAGCTTCTCATGACACCAGCCAGGATTGGGAATGGCAGGCAGCGTCGGGTGCACAAGTAGGGGGCTGGGCACCCCGATGTCCACATACAGCCACCGCTCCTAGAACCCGCTCGCGGAAGGTGGGAGGCCTAAATCGATCCCCGAGGTGGCCGTCTCCAGCACGGCCTGGAAGCTCACGCACCCCGAGCACCGGGAAGGGTCAGACAAGCGCAGAGAGAAGAAGTGGCGCAGAAGGGCAACGGAAGGGGGAATCCCCACCATGGCCTCGCACACGAAGGCGAAGACACCAATCAGAGTAATGGATAGGGGGCCAAGATGCATCATTTGGATCTGGTAATGGGAAAGCATCGCGTTGAAGAAGGCGGAAAAGGGAGGAACTAGGCTTGCCCACAAGGCGTCGGCGAAGAATCGGACCTCCGTGACGATCCTGTTGAAGGAGGCGTGGGACGCGGGCCAGACCGTTGTCTTCCCGCACTCATTGAAGCTGGAGGCAAGCATGGAGCAGACCTTCTCCAGGGCCTCCAGGTTGAGTATGAGCGGTTTGTTGACGGCGATAGCAGCCGCCGGAGGCGCGGTGGTCGAAGGCGCAGGTTTCTTCCCCTTATCCTTTTTCATCGGCGCCATGGCAATGGGAGGGGGGAACAACTCGAGATGGACTGGAGGCGGGAGCAGAGGCTCGAGGAGGAAAGAGGAACAAGGAGTGTGTAGGCTGCGAAGGGAGGATAACTGTGTACAAGCCTCATGGCCACCTAGCCAGGCGCATAATGAGGAAGCATGGGGAAGCGGAGACGCCCACATCCAATCAACCGCCATGCGACGCCCAAGGCCGCAGGCTGATTTGGCCTGCGGTGCTCTGTACTTGCCCCTTCGCTTCTCCACTAAGCCAAGTCCAAGCGCGCCTTGGGCCCGGGGGCTGCTGTCGGCGTTCTCGGAACGGGGGTCCCCAGACTTGGCTCAAGTGGTGGCCCAGCATGGCCCATGTTCGTCAGCACAAGACTCAAGACTCTCGCGAGGGGGCAAGCCTCGCGGGGCGGATGACACAAGGCTTCTTCAGGAACGGCGTTGCCAGGCAGGCTCGCGAGGAGGCGGAGAGATCAAGGTAGGGTACCTTGTGAGGTGCTCATGACGCAAGCCATGACAATCGAGACCAGGCGGTCGCCAGGCGGGTGCTGGCCTGCGCATTGTCCTTGTTTCCTCTTCGGTGCAAAGGGGGCAAGCACAGGCATGGAGTACCGAGGCATCAGGCAAAGGTTGCCATTTCAGTGCAACAAGACCAAGATCAGCAGAGCGGCAGGATGGAGGTCACCGTGGATCCCAAGACAACGTCATCACCAGCACTTTTGGCAGCCGAAGTCCAACTTTAGTCAGGATAACTTGTACTAGATGTTCCCCTTTGAAATGGCTATTGTTGGCACCCTTCCCGCTCAATATTTGGGAATAGGACCAGGGCCTCTATAAATAGGACTAGCCATCACAAAGAATGGGGGATTCACCGAGTGCTCATTAGAGAGAAAGGCGATCTAACTCACCCAAGCAGTTCATCGCACCAACTCAAGAACACCTCTCGCGAGGTTGTTCTTCCCTTGTACTATTCATCATCAGCCCTGAGGCAATCCACCACACCACACACTGGAGTAGGGTATTACACCACAACGGTGGCCCGAACCAGTATAAATCTTGTGTCCCTCGTGTTGTTCATCGCTTTTAGCTTAGATCTCATGAGACGATCGGACGTAGATCGGTAGGGGAGAAATCTTCGTGCGCACCCCAGAGTTCGAACCTTAAGGGTCTTCCGGAACCCAACATCCAACACAACTGTCAGGCACTTCCTTGCATGCGAGGATGTAGCTGGTGGGTCCCAGCAGTCAGGGGGCGAATCGTTTTTTGCCCGTAATATGGGTGCACTTCCTTGTGTGCGAAGATGTAGCTGGTGGGTCCCAGCAGTCAGGGGGGAATCGTTTTTTTGCGAAATATGGTGGCCCGTCCAGTAGGTCCCTGCTGTCAGGTGAAGGAATAATTATTTTGCATGTAATAAGGAGGTACTTCCTTGTGGCTTTTGTGGACCCAGCTGTCAGCCTCTCTAGTACAGTACTCTTCCGATGGAAGTCATTCCTTAACCATGTTGACCATGCTGCGCCGAGAGCACCAGGGCGGTGGACGATAGCAATGCCTAGGAAGGGGACGACACGACAGTGGAAGCCCACGCGGAGAGGAGTAAGAGGGTTCACTGGTTTGACTGTGGTGTGAGGCTGCCGTCGCCACAGAATAACAGGGGGTGTGGGTGAGTAGAGGGATGGCCTGGCCAGTGGTGGCAATAGTAGGGGGCGGTGAGGCCTCCGCGGCATCAGATCCGTCCACAGGAGGCAGAAGCACGCGGCACGACCGGTGCTGCTTTGGGCGGCTGGAGCAAGAAGACAAGAGGTTGAAGTAGCACTACGGCCGTTGGATGGACATCATACGGTCACTGCAGCTAGAATCATTTATATTTACTAAGTTGACAAAGCCCTTGGTACGGGTCAACTTAGTAGGCCCACAGATCAGGCTCCGAAACGGTGCGCCCCAGATGTCAGGGGGAGGAATCATTTTTTGGGCGGGTGAAGAAAGAATATCCATGTTTGAAGAAGAAGCACGACATCTGTTGGATGGACATCCAACGGTCACTTCTTCTAGAACCGTGTGTTGACTATAAGTTGACAAAGCCTTGCATGCGCGTCAACTTAGTTGTTTTAGGGGACGCGTCAACTTAGAAGGCCCACAAGTGTGTGGCAGAGAACATATTGCCCATTTCTAATGTACAACCCATTTTTGAATTCTAATGGAATTTACTACAATTGATTTACAGTTTGTTAAAAGTACAACCCATTTTGTAGCTAGGACCATGATTAATAATTTCAACCAACCGCCAAAACAGAATTAAAAAAATCCCACATTTTGATGGGATCCGAAATATTTTTATCCGAAATTTCTAGTCAGATTAAATATAATTTCAAAATAAAGTTGTATTATGTAAAAATCCAACGAAATATTGCACGCGCAACAAGTAATGAAATTAAAATTTTAATAATAATATATTTTTAAACTAATTACGGGTTTGGTGTATTTTTTTATAGTTACTGCCCAGTTATTATAAGTACATCCCATTTATTATTTTTTAAAGTCCATTTTCTTGTTAAGCCTAATGCATATCTCTTAGGAAAGTTTATAGCCTAGCGGGGCAAAGAATAACAAGTTGACCCGGATATTGTGTACAACTGTCGGCCTAGTTGCATTGCTGATGTTGAAAAAAGGCCTGTGTAGTATAGTACAACCTTACATGGCTACTCAGCCCACATTCAACGACGCCGGAAAGCCCAAACAAGGCTTCTATACATCTTTTTGTAGTCACTGAGCTCATTTAATAACTTAAGAAAAAAAGTTAGAGTACAGTGGAACCTAATTAAAAACTGTCACGAGCAAAGAAATAATTCAACGAGTCCCACTTGTGCATGTGTGCATGTGTGTGTGTGTTTGTGTGTGTGCATGTGTGTGCGTGTGTGTTCGTGTGTGTGTGTGTGAGAGAGAGAGAGAGAGAGACCCTTCGGTCGATGCTCGTAAACACATCTTTCAGCCATATGCATTGCTGATGCTCAATAAAAACTTATATACTCGACAGAATCATATAGAACATCATAGCACACTGAACTTGCATACAAAAATATCACGCAGGCGACACAATCAGGATGGAAGCAGTGGAAACCAAAGAACTTGTACATAATGGTTCATCGTCTCTATCAATGACGGGGAAATATCTTGAATGTTGTGCAAAGAAAACAGATAGACAACACAACAAGTTCTGCTAGCACATTAAGTTGACGTACAACCCTTTCTAAAAAAAGTTGAGGTGCAAAATTAGAACAGGTCACAATCAAATCTACTGGCACATCAGTGCTTCACACCCATAGCTTGGATTTAACTAGTATATGACGAGATTAAGTTGTTACCTCAAATTAGAGCACATCCAGGCAGCCAGCCCTGCCTATTCTCCCAAAGAAAATGTGGCCTCCGTCACGCGATGGAGTAGGCCCTGTACCATCCATCATTCCAAGCAACACAGAGAAAGTCTGAAGTTGACTCTTGCAATGGACGTCATCGACAGACCCTGGCACCAGCGGCGGCGGCAGGACTTCGATTGATGGATTGACCACTTCTTCGACATGCATGAACACTCGATACAGGTACATCCCTAACGTGGTCCGTGGCGGCCTTGGTGGCGATGAATAGTACAACCCCGGTTCCTGCACCAGTATCTCAACACCAATCACCTTCTGTATGGTGGACAACTTCTTCATCCATGTTATAACCGTCAGAGCCCAGCTGTCTGGAGGAATAAACATACTTACGAGCTCACCTCCAAGGTCATTGATAATCTCATTCATAGACTCGTTGTTCCAAGCACATCGAGGCATGCCGTGGAAGCTAAGCTTTGTTAAAAACTCAAGCTCAGAGGGCACTGAGCCCCATCCTGGGTGCCACCGATCAAAGCTCACCAGTGCGCCATCGCAGAACAAACGACAGGAAGATTCGAACACACGATTGCAGTCGAAAGTTGTCCGGAACCTAATGAAGAAATCAGCCGGTGGCGGACACACTTCGACGAGCAAGTCACTTATTTGGATGCCGTGTGCAATGCCAAGAGCTTTGACAAGGTCATCCGATGAGATGGGAGGCCGGTCGCTGTTGATGGTTACCATTAGCACTTTGCCGGCAAACTGGTCGTCAAGCGCCGCCATGCCACTGCTGAGCGATAGCACATAGCGACCGAAGGCAGGACGGACCTCAGGATCTCCAGCTCAGAGATCCGCGTTGACCGGCGACATGATAGTGCGTTTTAGTACAAGGAGTACAGGAGGAGTATTTGGGGGAACTGGAGTAGGAATCGAGATTCTATAGGTGGGGAGGGGTGGGAGATTGGGGATAAAAAGGTAGCATGAATTTCGAACATGCGCCAATATGCTCTTCGCGCGTAAGTGCACGAAAACACCGGTGGCACCCACATGTCGGCCTAAGAGTCCTTATTCTTTCTTTCTTGGAGAGCCCGGCCTTTTTTTGAGGATCTTTTGAGAGCCCGGCCTGCGAGTCATAATTGACCTGTTTGGCATTGCGTTACTACTCGGCCCATATTCAATGATACCTTACTGGCCCAAACAAGTGTACATCATCAAAAAGACACTAAGCTCAGATTATAACTTGAAAAAAGGGGATATACTCTAAACACTGGGGAATGGCGATGCCCTCATTTAGCCCACCAGCAGTTCGAGACAATAAATAGTTCGAAACAACGATATATACAATATTCAAACACTAACTAGTGACTACTACTGACATAGACAACAAGACATGATAGTTCATAAGAAGTCTTGCTACACCACCAAAACGCACCCATCTGCAGCGCTCAGACTCTCATGATCCAGATGAGAATGACATTCTAAATAGAGGCAATTGTTACATAGTAAGAGTGACATAGACGAGCATGACCAAATGACAAGGAATATGCATACCAAAAGAGAGAACTACCCATCCAGAACAAGCAACAAAGACAACAAGTCATTCGAAGAGGGTTGATCCAACACCATCATAATTTGCAGCCCCGCTTCAGTAACCAGTGATCTGGAGACACCAGTACTCCACCCTTTCGACGCAACATCCCAATTACCTATCAACCAGAAGGCTTGAAAGACATCACTGCCTGTCATAACTGAGACATCCAAGGATCAAAGTTAATCCGGATGCCTCTATCATTGGCAATCAGGAGAGTTTGCTCCCAAACTCCTAGATCTTGTCGTGTAGACATAGTTTTCCATAGCAAACAGATCCTCTCTGCCATCAAGGTCCTTCCAATGGTGATCTCCTAGTTAATCGGATAATTGAGTCCGAGAAACAGAGAGTGTGAAACAAGGCTGTTTACGCACTTCCAACTCAAAAATCCTGAAGGCCCCAACAAGCTGGTATCCTTCTCATAGACGTAACAGCCATTGTCCGGATACTCATGTATTTCACGGTGCTTGTACACAGTGGGGTTTTTGCAATGTAACTTTTTCGGCTCATGTGTCCGAATGATCATCAGTCTTTTGCCGTCGTCTGATCGAGCGAGGAACCAATTGTGCTTCCCTGTTTTTGGCAAAGGTGGTGTGATTACAAAGGGAAGTAACTGTAGGGACACTGCATCATGTGAAAAAGGACAGGCATTATTAATGTAATATCATCATTGTTCAGAGTATGAGTAGGATAATGCAAGAAACAACATTGATATGTCCCTATTGGAACTGGGAGGAAAATACAGGGAAATGTATACTGGGTTCGAAAATATAGAAGTGGCATGCTTGGTTATACTCATGTTAGATCGCCACCAGTGAAAATATAGGGAACACCCTACACTATACAAAAATGCCTTGCTGTTTTCTTCGGCCAGTGGCTGCACATTAAGAACAAATTTTGTATCGCACCAAAACAAATTAGAACTATATAACAAAAGGAAGGTAGTCTAGCAGATAAATGCACCACCAGAAGTTGAGAAGCTCAGTTCATTTGACCAGACTGTTACGTTTTCATGTTGTATTGTCTGATGGAGCACCATAACCCTCTCCTTCATTTCTCCATGCTCCTGAACAACATAGCAAATGTCTAATAGTCTAGTTTCAAAACCATGCATATCTTGACGACATCGAACAATGTCTCTCCTTGTTTCACAAAGGGTCTCCGTTAGGGAATGTACTTGTGTCTGGAGCGCAGATACAACATTGCTTTGAGCTTGCATATCTTGATCATGAAGTTTGGATGAGATTGCCTTAACAACCAACCCAGTATTACACAGGAACGTGGTTTTGACACTGTTAGTGGCAGGTACTGACCAACTGTAGCAAGAGCTGACATTGCGGTTATAGTTGCCTCGCCACCTTCAGAAGGTGGCGGTTCCACCATTTTTTCCATAGCTCGCTGAAAAGTTGAGTTTTTACATTTGTAGTACCATAACAGAAGATATTAACGAGGCAGCAAAACTAAACAAAATAGCATTGGTCTATATACATAACTTATTCTGGTGAACCCATGTAAAATATTAGTTGTATTTTATTGCAAAGTACATAATAAAACCAGGTCCAAACATATGACCATGTACCATCGCTTGTGTATTGTCTATTTCTTCACATCTTATTAAGGGCTAAGGATAAAGAGACGAAGTTTATTATACGGTAAGCATAGTATGACATCATTCATATCACAAAAAACTGAGAAAAAACAAACAGGCAATTATAACGTTGTGTGAGCAAGTCCAGCACATAACTAGATTACAGGTCAAGATCAAAGGAACATCACTCCTCTCTTTTAAACCTTGTAAGGTGCAATGATACACTAAGACAATTGTGTATAAAACTGAAAAGAGTAATAGACATTGGCTGCGAACCATGCAGTTCAAGGCACAAGTCAGAGTAAGTAGTAGTTAAAAGGCATGAGGATTAAGGACTTACAACAGCGGCTTTGACTGGTGTAGTCATGCCCTTCTTCCTGCTGGTGTAACATTCCTTGAAGATTTCCATAGCATTTGGTTCAGGTACTCTTTGATCCTTGCGGGCTTTCCTCTGAATTTTGGAACAAGTCGATACAGATCTAATAATATGGTACATGGTCAAAATAGCTACGAGATCCTGTCATCTGTTGGAATTTCACTTTCGTATGGTTGGCCTTGTTCTTTGAACAGTTCACCTACAAGAAGATAGATTTGTGTGGAACATGCGTAAATAGGACTTCAACATGTGATCTGATCACATATATATAATGTACCTCATACTTCGGATCAGATAGTGTTTAACGTGGCCCCTCCAGTCTTCATCCAATATATTTTCCACTACAGATGTTTGGGAAAGTTGACTGTTAGCCTTGCCTTCAAAGTGAGTTTTCCTCAAGTTATGCTGATATTGTCGCGGAGTAGACTTCAAAACATGGGTGCATGTTTGTCTGGTTGCATCATCTTGGCTATCCAACATGAACCTCATCTGTTGAAAATTATGGGAGTCTCATTAAGCAACCTAGAAAGTATGGGATAGAGCAAGAGGATATTACTAGTTTCCATACATGACCAAACTTACAAAAAAATGGTCGAGGAAGGTGTTGAACTGGGTTTCGTCTTTGTCATTCCTGTACTGAATCCATGTTGGGAGGATACGTACATGACACCTAACGGCAACCGCTGCCTCTAATACTAACTTGGCTAACTCTGTAGCATCACGTCGCCTTTTTAAACCTGCCTCAAAACGGATCTCCATTCTTCCTCCTCTAGATGGAGTTAACCTATCGAGCATTATCCCTGATGTTTGTTTCCTCTTGCGCCTAGGTGCTAGTCCAACAACAAACACAGGAAGTGTTAGTGTACATCAAACTGTGAGACTACATATAAAGAAGCATGCAATTGTAACTTGACTCCAGTAACTACCTTCTTGCTGTTGAAGCTCACAAGGTTCATCTGATCTTGCCAACTCGTCTTGTGTCAATAGTGCTTGGGAAGTAGTGTCAGGTGGCGAGGGAGATTGGGAAAGTGTTGCTAGCTTAGTTGACGCACGAGTAACTCGTGCAGCTGGTAGTATTGTGGTAGGTGTTGCAAGAACTAGGGCTGTCTCTGCTTGTTTGGTGGCAGCTATTTGTTTTTGTTTGGCTTTTTTTGCAGCTCGTGTAGCATGGGATACCCTGTTTGTAGAATTTTCCGCTGGACTTTGACCTTCTATTGCACCATCAGTACCAGCAGAATCTGCAGGATTCATCCGCTTCTCATTCCCTGCCATTCTGTGTTTCTTCCTCCTTCTCTGTGCCATGTTAAGTCAAGCCGACAAGAAAAACGAATAACAATTTAGTTCTTCAGAACAAATTGATGCGTGATGCAGACAAACTGAACTTCAATGTTAGACAACCACATGATAGGAGGATGTAATATGTACGAAAAACAGGACGGAAGAGATAACAGAACTATGATGTGTAAACTAAGCAGAAAACATTTCACCAAATTAGAAGCAATGCAATGGAAGGTAGACACCATATGAAAGATGCTACAAATATCGCTCTACCAAGTTAATAGTGTCTCATCATAAATGGTGTTTAAACAAATGCGAAGCAGTACAAGAAATAAATCATATGCAAGATGCAAACAACATCACACTACCAAGTTAGAGGTCTCTCGTCATTAGTGCCATTGCATGTTCACAGCATTGCATATTCACAGCTTATGATATGTAAACTAAGGAGAAGGCATTTTAAAAAATTAGAAGCAATGAAGGCTAGACACCATATGAAAGATGCAATGAATATCACTCTACCAAGTTAAAATTGTCTCGTCATAAGTGCCATTTCAACAAATTAGTAGTACGAGCTAGAAAAGAATGCGAGATGTAACCTATATCACACCCCAAAGTCAAACATGTTTTATGATAAGTGATTGTTGCAGGTTACACAACAGTAGTAATTTGATGTAAGAACATGGTGTGATAGACAGATATTGTATGTTCTAGAAACAGGAACACTTGTCTTATTCAAGTATAATGTGTAAAGTAAGCAGATGGAATTAAACAAAATTAGAGGCAATACAAGCTAGATATCACACATAACATGCAACCACATATAACAGTGCCAAGTTAGAGGGAGCACCGGTGATGGTGCACTAGGGGAGACTGCTCATCGTAAACACAACTACGTTGAGTGTCTATGCATGTGTTGTCTGGAAATCATCTTGGAGGGGTGGAGGAGTAGAAACTGTAGAGGCCCTCCGATTGGAAGGAGCACCTTTATCTGCTGCCTTGCTAACTTCCTTCTACTTTACTGATTTTGAATTGTCAAGTAAAACTGACAAGAAAAAGCAATAAAATTCTCTCTTCAGAACTCATTCATGCATGATACTGACAATCACTACTTTGATGTAAGGCAAACACATGATACCAAGATGGAATATGTACGAAAAACAGGACGGCATGGCATGTTCACAACTGTTTGTATAAACTAAGTAGAAACCATTCCAACAAATAAGAAGCAATGCAAGCTAGACACCACATGAAAGATGCAGCCAATATGACTCTGCCAAGTTAAAAGGGTCCCATCATAAATGGAATTTCAACAAATTAGAAGCAACGCATGCTATAAATCATATGAAAGATGCAACTAATATCGCACTGCATATACTAAGGTGTCTCGTCATATTGATTGACGCGGGATAAAAAAACAATAGTTTTATGTAAGGACATGCTTAATAGACAGATGTACTATGTACTAAATACAGGAAGGCATGTCACATGAATAGGTATAATGTATAAGCTAATCAGAATAGCACATGCAGTTTAACCAGATTGGAAGAGTTACAATCTAGACACCATATGCAACATGCAACCACATATCATGCTACCAAGTTAGAGCAAGCACCTGCGATGCTAGTGTAGGGGAAATGCGGTAATCAATTATAGAGCTACGTTCACTATCTTCATCTAGTCTTGCTGTTTCTTGAGAATCATGTCGGGAGGCTGACGCTACATTCTTTAAATGATGAGGGGATATACAAGAACATTAGTTTGATGTAAGAACATGGTTAATACATAGATGTACTAGTATGTACCAAAAACAGAAAGGCATGTCATATTCAAAGGTATAATGTGTAAGCTAAGCAGATGCAATTTAACAAAACTGGAAGCAATACAAGCTAGACATCCGGATGGGGTGGTGAGCATGATCATCTAGGACCTGAGAGCCTGGTGGGAGGCGGGCTGCTTCGCCACCATCGCGGCTTTTTAGTTGGCTTCCGGGTGATGCCTGTCTTTGCTGGGCTTGTCACTGGCTCGGCTAGTGCCCTGACTAGCTATTTGTCTTCTGGTGCTCACGGGATGGTAGTTCGTGTAAAAAATATCTTTCCTTCTCTTAATAAAGACCGACTTTGGCCTTTCGAATACTAGCTAGACACCATATGGAACATGCAACCACATATGACACCGTGAAGTTAAGGCGAGCACCTGGGATGGTGGTTCATTGCAAGCAAGGTCATCAACTCTAGAGCTATGTTTACCGCCTCTATCTGTTGACACTGCACCCTTTATAGTGCTGTAAAGTGTCGTGCCTACCCGCGAAGAAAGATGGCACGACTTCTCTCTTTTCTTTCTTCGTCTCTCGAGGCAGACTCCGAAATACCCTTGCATAACAACACAATAGTGAGAGTATGGGTGAAGTGTGTGCAGAACTAGTGCACTGTAAAAGTAGCAGATAGCAGGTGGCTGAAAAATAAATGACAGGAGACATATGATAGCTCTACAATATTGCATGGCAAACAAAATTAGATTCTACTCCATATGATTTTGTAATATATGAGCACAGGAAATGCAGGTACTCCTCCAGCACACCACCACATGTGGTCATATCTAAGATAACAGTCAACTGAAAATAAATAGGTCAGCCGATTTTTTTAGTGAACCGTCCGATCTATAAGGAACGGGCAGATGGCCTTCGTCTACCTCCTGCCAGTCACCGTTGACGATCTTTCTCAAACCGCCAGCGACCACTGGCCCAGACACCTGCCTTCGCCACCCTGCCCTCCCCACCACCTCACACCACCGCCGTGCTTGGTTGCGCCCCCAGCTATCCCTTTAATCCTGGCCGACCTCCAGATCATGCGCTAGTAGCTCCAGGCGTTGCTTCCCCGGCGTAATAGGCGTACTAGCGCCTATTACGCTGGGGAATGCTTCCGTTAATTGGGAATCAACTGACCAGAAATTGAAATTCAGGGGGGCGACGAACCTCTAGCTAAGGTGAAATAGTATATGAGGGGAAACCTTGTGCATCACAAGTTACTAGGAACATCTAGTATCAAGAAGAAGCGGTCCACTAGTGTCTTCTATGGGATGAAAACCGTGCAAGCAGACACGTAAGATTTGCACGAATAAGGGAAGATGAGTACCCTTATCGGTCGCCAGTGTGGTCTCCTCCATATGGCGCGGCGATCTTATTTTTTCTCCCAGGGGAACCGATGTTTTGGAGAGCCATCGATGCTTGGACGAACCCATGGCCAAATTGTTGACTGTGTTGCCATGGCTGTATATCGGCGGAGGGGAAGCAGATCCGAGGCGGCGAAAGAAAGCGTAGCAGGAATAGCTCGGGTGCGGTGGACGGTGGCGAAGTTGGAGCGACTGCGGTGAGGCGTAGGACGGTGTGGTTGAACTGGCTCGTGTACGGATGACTCGACCTCGGCTTCAACTACTAGCCATGGAGGGCGTTGCAGTTGAGGTTGTGGTGGACGACGATGTCGGGGTATCGGCTCCGGCGTTATGTAGGAGGGCGGCAGTTGATGGAAGGGATGGGCTGGCGGACGGAGGACGCTGGGGTTTCACGGCTGGTGGAGAGGTAGTTTTTGCGCCCATAGAGTACGAATGGGGAATTGGATGGGTGGGCGGTGGGGGGGGGGAGAGGGGAGAACCATGTTTCGGTCTGGGACGCACTTGTTTTTGGCTTTTTTGAACAGAAGATGGGACGCGCTTGTTTGAAATTTGGGGAAAGTACAAACTTTGCCCCCCTCTTCAATTTCAGACCTACTACGGGTTGGGGGTAGGATGGTAATCCCAGGTGTCCCAAATAGTGGGCGGGAGTGATTTCGGCCTCGTGCATGTGTACTTAGGTGGGCATTGTGTATGAATGTTATTCGGGGGCGGTTGCGTGGCGTCTAGATGAAGCTACAAACCTACCCCGGTTTAGACCTTTGGACGTCGGGCCGGTAGGTTTCACGGGTCGGAGTTATTAGAAAAGTATTTCCCTTGTACTACCAAACATTGGTCCCACGTGGTTTCGGGCGAGTAGAGGCTCTTTTGGCACTTCGTTTGAAATTTTGAAACACAAGCATTCACGTTTAGAGTACTCTTGAACTATGAAGATTGACCTAAATAGATAACATTATATTTGACCTTGTATGTTTGAAAACCTCATTAAATTATCTGCTTCCTTTTGAAATTTTGACACTTGAAAATCCTATAACTACGATTATTTTGCAATGGAGGAGCTAAATTTGAATCTATTTTGTACACGACTACATATGCTATTACGTACAAAATCAGAGCAAAGATTGGTGCCCCCATAATTTAGGTATGATTTACAAATGCCATGATATCAAATTCAAATAATTGAATGGACTTCATGTTGAATTCAATTTTTTTAAACCACCTTAAGTTGAATTCAAATGTATGCTAGTTCGTAGGTAGCTATTTATAATGTTCATTATGTAACTTTCGTATGTATAATGTGCTTTACACACACAACATGAACTATACTCACGTTTATATTCGATTGCTAAAGCGATGCATTGTCTGGAGTTCAAAATACTAACTATGTGGATCAATTGTGTCCAATAATAACATAGACATGCTCAAATTCGATAGAATCTAGATGTATGATGGATCAATAACCGTTCCTTACGCGAATTGCAAATACCATGATCCCATCCTAATATTTGGATACAATTTATATCTTTAATCAATGTGTACAACAGTCTTTTACGTGTAGTTTCACTCTCTGTCGGTGGTCTCTCACACATGCTCACACACTCTCTCCCAAGGTGTCTTTCTCGCACACATGCTCTTGATATAACCCTCCCTCCCTCTCGTAACCATTTATGATTGTTTTCACTAACCTTTATCACAAGCACTCTTCCTATCGCAAGCATACACACGTACAATCCCCATCGACCCTTTCTATATACATAGACCTGCCTATGTGTCTCCTGTATGCACATTATATTTAGGCTTATCTCTCACGCATTGTCTCACACCTCTCTTCCTAATCAATGAGTACGATTCTAGCAAAGCATTCTGTAGGATGCCCCTTAAAGTTAGGTCGGATGAATAGTAATATAAGAGATAAAGGGGTTACCTTAGTCCGAGAACCTATGGTTACAAATCCAAGAAGGCTTTGACCATGGACACAGTGTCCTTCACAATTCTTCTATCTTTGTCTCGTACGACTAGTCATTCATGGGTCTCCCTAATGCGTCACCGGCCGACCAATGTGGCGCAGGACGGAACCAAACGAAGGGCCTCACCTTGACCCACCGGACCTCACGCGGTGACACACCCTCTGCCCCCACGTCTCGTTATCTTCTCACACCCACACATACCAACACAAACACCACACACACAAAAATATATTCTCCTGGTGGCTCTATCCTCTCCCCCCTTGCATATACACACTCAAGGGAATCTCTCACCATGACGTCATATTTGTCTCTCTCTCTCTAGACCACTCTCATTTCTCGTGCTATCTCTCCCACGCCCCCGCCGGCCCCTCTATCCATGCCTCTCTCGAATATGTTATACACACACATACCTCTCTAGGCCCTGCCAAATGCATCAACTACACATTCACACATGTTACATCATGTACCCCATTGATCTAAAAAGCCCTCTCTTCACGTTTATTTCGCATACAACATTCCTTTTGAATAAAGTGTCGCCAAAAAATTATTTTAGAATTTCTACATATATACAACGTTACAAAGTTATATGGAGGAGTACGAATGCTAATTTGCATTGCATTGTGCCCACAATGATATTTATACCGCACTGTCAATTTGTATATTTTTATACTATATACAAAGTTAGTCATAATAAAGAGAAATGAAGAGCATCTCTCTCTCCACCGCATACCCCCCTCTACACCCCTTTCACGTATGCACACAAACTATCTCCAGGTCCTCTAAAAGTAAGCCCCCGCATATTCACGCATGTTTCATCTTTCTCTCGCGATATATAAAATGACGATCATTGTATTTGAAGCGAAAGCACGATACGTACATTGGACTTCAGAATCCACTCATTACGGTCACCATTTACGTTTTGTGGTTATTATACAGTCATGGGCTCACCGTACAACTCTGTATTTTCTCAAGACATGACTAGTTCACCAGTTAAACGCTCAACGTGGCACCTCTAGTGTTGCATCACATTATCTCACTACCATCGGGCCCACCTGTCGGCTTGTATCTACTCTACATCTACACTCTTATAAAATCCCTGTTCAAGAATTCGTTCGATTAACCAGTTAACTTGCCGATTAATCCCTACACGTAGGGTCACCGAGTATCCGATAAATCGATAAATCGTCTGATTAATTGATTAAATGGTCGATTAACTTGTCGATTAGCCTATTAATCCCCTACTCGCCAGCCAACCCAGCAGCTACCTGTTAACGATTTCCTCAACAATGTTTAAAATACACTCTTATAAAAAACAGAGTTGGTGATGATGGTGTGCCTGCCATCCTGCAATATAGGTCATACGATTTATATCTGAAGATAGGAAAGAAATTATGGCAATTTTGCAAATAAGGCCTTCCCTCGTTCATCCTTTTCTCTAACAAGATAAACTAGTCATACAAATGCATCTTGATGTTACGTGCAACGCACAGGCATCTTGCTAGTAAGAATGAAAACAAATGACAAAAAAATATTGGACCGTGGTTCGAAGTCATGACCGCGGGCACAGCGGACAAGGTGGCCTTGTATTGATATGCTAAGCCGACTGTTTTAACACACAGGAGCTGGTGTGGTGATTATACACACATGCACGCATGCACATGAACTACATGCATGCAACACTCACACGAACACATGCACCCACGCACGCACGCAACACTCACACATACACACGTAGCCACGCACACATGCAACACTCACACGCACACACGCATGCACACACCAGTACACCACATGACCAACACACACTCTCACGCTCAAGTGCTCAACCTACACATGCATGCGCACACATTAGTCCCTGACAGACACATACACAACCAGGTGATTCCCGCGTACGGGTTGAAGTCTCGTCATGCCTGCGTAAATTTGTGTTTATCCGGCCTTTTCCCTATGCGAATTGATAGGGACCCACAAGGAACATGGTCAATTTAACTAGTCGACATGGCGCCACGTAGACTATTTGGCAGGTCAACAGAGTGCAATCCGATGCTGAACCGTGAGCAAGTGACCGTATAATCACCGCAAAACGTATATAGTGACCGTAATCAACTTATTCTGAAGTTCGGTGAGCGTATTACGCTTTTCTCTCTGTAGGCCCTCCAAAACTACATCTCTACACATTCTTGCATGTTACATCTAATAACTATGCAATACAGTGCTACTACTACACTCTAACACAATAAATAATATGTTTTTTTAGTTTTACTAGATATCATATTGTTACTTAATTTTTCAGTTTGCATACATTAAAATTGCCATTGAAATGTATGGCCAGTATCATCTACCGCACGGGAAAGATCCCGCCCTTTCCTGTTTAATCGGGTTTATATCGATGCATCATGCGAAACAGCAAAACAATAGTACTATACAGTACAAGTGACAGTTCAGTGGGCCGTCGTGTCGTGTACTCCTGCGTCGTAAGAGTGGAGCACTCGCTTTCATAAATCTTCTTGTCCCTTTCACTGACATGTGGGACATCAAGCTACCTGGTACACGTGCCATACCGAAATACAGTGCAGAGAAGCCGGGGTGAAGAACCCGAGTCATGGCGCCGGCGTAGTAATGGTCAATGAGGAGTCAAATCACAAAGTTGCACCTTTCCCGCGGTTAAGTTGGAGGAACGAAGTAGTAATGCTAAAAAAAGGTTGAGGGACGAAGCAACCATCATTTCACTCATTGCTAAATCCGCTTCTCCCTCATCTTCTTCAAGTTAACCACGTGTTGCTTCTACCGTTGTTCTGCCTCATGTGGGATGCAGATCAGCCTGGTAAAGCACTGACACATGGGACCGCATGTTAGCAAACCACTAGGACAACGTCCTCTAAAAATAAGAAACCTCCCCCACCATCCGCGCGGCAAAATCACCTCCTTTTTACTAATCTTGATTCTATAATTTTTTAGATTAATATAATTGAGATTTGTATAGATAGCACACAGGAGCAAAACCAAGTGGTACGGTTAAGGGCATCCACAATGTGTAGCCAAATGTGAAAATAGCTTTTGGCATCGTGGGAACCATTATGGACGGTGTTGCCAAAGCCAAAAAGATGGAACCGAAGCTCTCTGATTGATTCATTGAAGGAATAGAAAAATGCAACGTCTCTCCTCTTTCTCCTGTGCTTGGACGCATGTACAGTATAGAGCACAGAGTCTACTCCCCTATCCCTTCTATCGCAAATCACAAAGCAGTGAGGCGTCAAATCACAAAAGCACGGATGAAGCAACCATCATTTCACTCTTCGCTGACTCCGCTTCCCCATTGACTTCTTCGAGAAACCATCTCACCGCACTAAGTTGGACGGACGATGCTACTGTGTACTAGTAGTAATAGTACATTTATGCTTTGGTTCAAAGGACTTCCTGGATGCTAATAAGGCGGCTGTCTCGGCTTGCAGGCGGCACTTGCAAACGACTTACCATGGTCTCCCTCAATGGTGTTCTCCGTCGAACGCACTTCGCTAAACCACAACGTTCGAGATATCGTCGACGTCACCGCAATGGGGAAGGAAGTCAAATATAGTTCCTACCTCCTTTTTTTGTACACAAGGCCAGTTATAAAAATTACAATTTGCAAAAGGCCACTAACACTAATCAAGGCAAAATTGATGGGGTTTGCCTCGTACTAGCAACCAAGGACATTAATATCCCCTGCATGGATGCGGAAGTGAGAAGGTTGGTTTGCATGGCGCTGCATTAATCAAGCAATGAGGAGTGAGATGGTTAGCTCTTTGGTCTTTGGAGAAAAAAATACGCATTAATTGACACGTGAAACGAGGATTTGTATCGATTAATCCCGCGAAGGAAAACCCCGCCTTTCTTTTTTAACACTAGTACTCCTAATACGTACATACTTATCCTGTTTGGGTCTAGGCCTTGCATTTCCATACTTCGCCACACATTTTTTCCAAGCTTGCCTAAAGTTTTCAAAATGAAAAGGAGGTACACTTGCGCACAGCTGTTGCAATCGCACCGCACCCTCACACGGTCGCTCCTGCACGCCGCGGTTACACCGCACCCTCACATAGTCACTCATGCACACCGCAAACCCAACCAAGACAACGTACCCTCACTGACACGTGCTGTTGCATGCGAACAAACCAAACTTAGACATCCTACCATTGAGACATAATTTTCGTTCATAGAGTATGTTTATCCAACCGCATGTTGGGGAGTATCCGTACGGCCCATGCGGTGGTCTGTTGGGGAAAAGGAAGAGGAGAGGAAGAAGGGTTAGGAGAGGTAGGATATTCATCCAACCGCCTGAAATGGTAGATTGACCCAAGTCAGGCGACCTGCATAACAATATATGTTTTTACACAGCAAAAGATCCATCAAAACAACAACATAAAGAAAAACTATCACTGCTCGCAGAACGAGACGACCTCGTCGTCTTTGGCTGCCGGCGTGAACCACCCATAGCTGCCGACGTGTGTCTCCGCACTGTGGTTGCCCTCGCCCTCTAGCTACTCGTTCATGCAGAGCATGCGGGCGCTCTGCACAGACGAGAGCACAGCCCGGTTCAAGTCGAGGATGTCCGGTTCCGCCTGCAGGAGGGCCTCGATGGCAGCGGCATCCGTGCGCTCCGCGTCGAGTCGAGCCTCCCCCGCCCGGTTCAAGTCCAGGACGTCCGGTTCCGCCTGCAGGAGGGCATTGATGAGAGCGGCATCCCGCACTCCGCGTCGAGTTGAGCCTCTGCCGCCCAGTTCAAGTCCAGGACGTCCAGTTCCGCCTGCAGGAGGGCCTCGATGGCAGCGGCATCCACGCGCTCCGCCTCAAGTTGAGCCTCCGCCGCCCGATTCACATCCACGACATTCGGTTCCGCCAGCAGGAGAGCCTCGATGGCAGCGGCATGCGCGCGCTCCGTGTCGTGTTGAGCCTCTGCCTCCCGGTTCTCCTTTAATATCGCCATGTTGAAGCGCTGGTCCGCCTGCACCATGGGGGACTCAGACGCCGGCACGAAGTCGACGTCCATCATCTCATACCCATCGGGGGCCTTCTGCCACGACCTCCGCCATGAACATTGGATCGGCTACCTCCTCCTTGTAGCTTGGCTCCAGAGAACTCGGGGGATGGCCCGCTGCAAAGCAAGCTTTGGAACGGAGGTCTGTGGCACCGACCGCCGCCGCGATTTCTGCGCGGCGCTTCGGCTTCAGCATCTTGTAGTAAGTGATCTTGCGGTGCACCATGGCTTTCCGGCGAACTAGGGGACGCTTGATGCGGCCTAGGGGATCGAAAGGTGGGGGAATGGGCGGGAGATTAGGTGTGGTTTGAGGGCAGTGGATGGCGTTGGCCGAGCGGCGAAGGTTCTGGTGTGAATAGTGGTTCTGGCGACGATCGGTCAATTGGTTTTGACTATACATCGCTCTTGTCGCATTCGCGTTGCAGCCTGGCACGCTGGACCCTCCATGCCGCTCACCAAATGGAACGCGCTTTGTCTTGCGTTTTCGCTCACTTGTGGGACCGCAGTTGAGAGCAAACCGACGTCCCTCCCCCTCCCCCACCCGCGTCATTTATACTACAACTCCCTCCGTTTTATGTGGATTAAATAAAAACAGAGGGAGTATACTATGGATGAGGATCCCCTAACGTGGCTGAACCCATTGAGTAACTGACATGCGGGGCCTAGCAAGCATGGGTCCTCTAGTAAGTGACCGAAAGGGAGGGTAAGACAGGGATACCTACGTCATAGGATCCACTTCCACTACTACTCCCTCCTTCCATTTACAGGGCCTAATGCGTTTTTTGAGGCTAAATTTGACCGAATGTTAGAGTAATAATATATGACATGCAACTTACACAAAGCATACGGTCAAATTCGTATGTGAAAGGAGCTTCCAGTGATATAAGTTTCACATTATACATCTCATGTACTATTAATCTTGTCAATTGTCAAATGCGGTTTTGAAAAACGAATTAGAGCATGGTTAATAATATAGACAGTCGATGACTATGAGGGACTACCATGTCATCTATAGCCATCATCTATTATATGCACTCATAGAGTAGTGTGGGCTATAAGGTTGGCTATTTTCCGCAAAAAATATAAGGTTGGCTATTGTATTAGTACTTTGTTCCATCTCCTCTCTATCTCTTTCTTCAAATTTATTGTATTTAACTAGGAATGCATATATAGCTAGGCTCTTGCATGAGAGCTCACTCCCCTTACTTTTTCACATCTCTCTCCTCCACATAGGCCCTATATAAATGGAAGGAGGGAGTACTACTATGAGCACTGCGTACTCTAGTATAGATGTTGTTAGTACACCACTAGTACTATTGGACAGGGAGCTTAAAAAGGTTACTATTGGACTGGCTATACATGGCGAAATCCTAGTAGGAAGACCATGCGCGAGAACAAGCACATTCACATGGTTGAAAACAAATTGGAAACCATCTCAAGTACAAATCTAGGAGTATGTACGAATCTAACAATATTGATTGGGCGTTGTTAAATGTTGATACTACTTTTTTGATCAAAGTAGAGATACATTGACTACACATAAAACTTATATGTAAACTAGAAAGGATAGGAGGGAGTATATTGTATGTTCAAAAATGAAACGAACATTGAGTACGATTTATATATGATTTGCGGTGCAATGATGACCGGTTCAAAATTTTGATTCCGCCTTAGGTATCACGTGCCCCCACTCTTTCTCTCTCAATTTCATCTCGGGGTCCGGAGATCGATTGAAAGAGGACTAGGGTGGGTACAATATGTTTGTTTCGCTTATGAACGTACAATATACTCCCTCTAATCCCCACAGACCCCCGCCCCCGCGGATCATTTCTATCATAGAAACAGACCAAACCTTTATCTCCTTACACGACACGCAATTGATCTCTGAACATCAATCGATCTCGTCAACATGTATCAGGGCATGAAGCGAATGCGATGTCAAAACTAAGACGCGAAGCGACACGTAGTGGAGGCAAAGTGAAACTTTAAACGAACCGTTTGTTTGTATGCATGTCAGAAAAATTACAACGTTGGAAATACAAGCAGGGTCTAGGCCCACATGCGAATGATACTCGGAGGAATGTTCAAATGAGGCATGTGGGAGGATGGACTCGACTGGAGGGCGACATGATCGACGGAGAACAGGGTTGGAGAGGAATGAGAAATAAGCAAATGCCACATGATTATACTTGAACGGCTCAAATAAACAATAAGTTGTCTCGCTTGGCCTACATAGTGAAAGGCCTAATGCGCAACACGGAGCATTGATGCTCGAATATGGCCAGGAAAACAGGGAAACCGACATGTGGGGCACACCCGTCGGCACCGACAATCGTTCATGTGGGTCGTCGGGGCCAACAACATGGTGCAGCTCCAGCACCGCCTTTGGACACGACGAACGCGGTGAGCGACATGCTCATCGTCGCTAGACACGGTCGGTTTCAATGTGCGAGGGTGGCGTTAGTGCTGTGGCACAACCAACAGTATGTTTGGTTTGTGCCCAAGGTTGCCCCGCCAAAGCATTGGGTAGCCAAATTTTTGGTCGAGGTTTTGGTTGCCCATGATTTGACCGACATTGGCAAAAAAAATGAACTAGAGTTGTCTAGAGTTCATTAGCATGCCAAAAAAATGGCAACCATACAAACAAAGACCAATCTTTCAGTCATGACCAAAATTTTGGTAACGTGCAGTTTGGCCACAATCCAAACACACCCCAACACCCGGCTCGTCGAGGATGCACGGGGCGCCGCGACGCATCCACGTAGTGGTGTAGCATGGCCTACTGCATCCTCAGGACCTGAGACCATGCTGGGTCGTCTTGCTTTTTCAAATGACATGCGGGGATCGCATGTGATCAAAGGGCATCTTGAACGTTGCCACGACCGCAGCTGACTACCCTCGGACACCAAAAACCCTCGTCCCTCGCGCCGTCACGTGGTGCGTTCCCAGCCGGCGCCAGCTGCCCGCATTCATGTCGTCCGTTTGTATGCCGTCGTTTAGAGGCTCAGTGCCCGAGGAACCAACTCCGGTGACTTAATGATGCACCCGGACGCTTGGCCTCACCGGAATGCACTACTTAAAGCGGCAACACCCAGCTAACCTCCACACCATAGCGCATCGTCCTCCTACCTGGCACCACATTCGGGGATGAAGCTCGACGTCGCCGCCCTCGCTCAAGTCGCCTCTCGCGACACAATAGCGGCGTAGCCAGATGCGGACGCGACCACACAAGCGGTGGCCACGCTGGCGGCCGATGACGGGAGCACCGTCAGCCATGCATCCTACTGGCTGCCGTCCAACGTCCAGCACCACCGAGGTCGGGGACTCCTCTGAGGATGAGTAGGGCATGGGAGGCGGCAGGGCATGGTGTGCCAATTGGTCGGTCCGTATCCCGTGTTCTACTCTTCCTCTCGGAGACCGCACCTTCACTTCACGGGTCTTGAACCCCGCCCCCGTACATAAAGACCGCAGATGGAGGATATCGGTCGCCACCGTAGAATAGGTTTAGGGTCGGGTTTCTTTTATTTTTCTGTCCTATAAAAGTTCGAAATGTAATGAAAATCTGTCGTGTTTGCATTAATCTCGGCCGGTGTATATGAACTTTCACAATAATATAGTATATTGTAGGAGTACTAGCAAGATGCTCATGCGTTGCACGGAAGATCAAGATCTTGTGGGAGAAAATGATGGACGAGGGAAGGCCTTATGTGCAAATGTGGAGAGGAGTGCGGGTAAATTGTCATAGTTTCCTTCCTATACGTTAGATATAGATCTGACGGCCTATATTGCAGGATGACAGGCACACCATCATCCCCAACTCTGCTTTTTATTAAACCGAGACAAAGCTAACATGCAAACTAAAATAAACACATAGGGTCTATACATACACAATTTATCTTAGGCACACCAATAGTACGTCCACTACACATTCACACATTTCACATCTTTCTACATCTATGGGAACCTACCAAAGGGTTAACATAAATTTCCTCTCTCTCTCTCCTCCCCTGATTTTCATGGTGGTGGGCCCCTCCCTCCCACAATCCACAGTCAACATCTCACATGTTTCACATTACGTTAATTACGTAACTAGGATTACGTAGGTGTAGCATTACTCGTCCTAAAAAACCCAACTAAGCCAACCTCCCAGCATATCGCGTGGGAAAAGACCCGGCCGCGCCGTTTTAGTTGGGAATACCGGATTACTAGTAGTAGTATTGATGGATCGCGTGAAACAACAAGTTTTTCTTGAGGGGGCGAAGCACCTAGTTTAAAAGGAAAAAAGGCGGTACACTCACAGCACTCTTGTCGCGGTCGCATTGCACCCCACACACGTTCGGTCCTTCACATGGCTCACACAAATGGAATGCGCTTCGGCTTGCCTCTTCACAGCCATGTGGGACTGCACTTGGAGAAACCGACCATGCGCCAAACTCCCCCAGCCTACCGCGTGAAAATCCTCCCCCGCACGCAAAAATTTCCCCCAAATCTGATTCAACCGCCCTTCGGCCAACTAGCCAATAATATTTCACAAACCCCCTCCCCCCGTCCCCCTCCACTCCATTTGCTCCGCCAAAGCCGCCCTCCCTGCCATGCCGATACGTCAGTGCCGCGGTTCGTCGAGGGTACGCACGACGATCCTCTCGCTCCCACAGTACGCTCTCGTAGACTACTGTCCTCTAGCCGCGCCGCCACCGCTGGCGACGTTCTTGTGGAGGCGCACGGCGGTCAGCGCTCCCACCGCTGGCGACATTCATGTGGAGATGCACGGCGGTCAGCTTCTCCCACGGTATGCGCATTCTAGACTAAGGCCCCGTGCATCTCGATGTAGCGCTGAATGTTAGTTGATAGACGCTGTTAATCTCACTGTTTGGCGAAGTAGTTTATAGTCAATATGCTCTGCTTAAGAAGCTTCCTTGCCCTATTCTGCACTCAATCTGCTTAGCTGAGATGGCATACCAAGGCCGATTAGTTGCTAAAATATCCTGCCATATATTTATTGTGACGTAGATTACCATGGTCTAGTAGCCAATCTGTTAGGTGAAATAGCTCTACACCGTTTTATACTAGATCTTTTTTGCTGCGATGGCCTTCGATAGTTTGATGGCTGTGTGCTCGGCCTCATTGACTGCTAAAACAGCCTGCCATAATTTAACACTCAAATATGTTTGTTGAATTAGCTTTACATATATTTTGTTACTTAGATCTGCTCGTCCAAATATCTTGCCGTAGCTTTAGACAGTGACCTAGGTATTTTTTCGGACTTCATAAAAAAGCATATAGGTTTTTCCTGTAATATCTAGTAGAAGAACTAATTTGTATCTTTAACAGATGGACAAGACTTGCATAACTTTAGCTCGAAGATTCTCCGCTGCATATGTCGAGGGGGTTGAAAACTTCATGAACTTTATCAGAGCTGAGTACGGTGGTCCGAAATCAGATGTGCTCTGCCCGTGTAGTAGTTGTATGAATTCAGTTACAAGACCCCAGTCAACTGTGCAAAGTCATCTACACTTGTATGGGATGTCGGTCACATATACTAGGTGGGTTCATCATGGTGAAACTGTGAACGTCAATGTTATTGACTACGTGGAAGCAGCAGATCACCATCTTGATCTGCCTGATGCTCAGGTGGAAGAGGAGGAGGAGGTGGTGGTGGCGGAGCCAGTGAGTTTGACCAACATTGAAATAATGCTATGAAATGCTCGTGCATTCCGTGAACTTTCACCTGCAGAAGAAAAACGGTGGGCCCGCATGTTGGAACAATACAATGTGGCTGTCACCCCAAGAAACAAGCTGTCAGTATTCTCAGCTATGGTCACCTTTCTTCAGGTGAAGACATCTGAGCGGATGACCAACAAATCATTCGATGCGATGTTGGCTGCTTTCCGCAAATCTTTCCCAGATGCGTCTGAGCTGCCACACACCTACAGTAAAACGAAGAATTTCCTTCGTGCAGTTGGAATTGGATATGATATGATCCATGTTTCTAAGAATAATTGTGTTCTGTTCCGAAAGGATTATGCCAACTTAAGTGGATGCCTAAAATGCAAATCATCAAGATGGAAAGATGGCGATGCTGTGAAGAGGATTCCTCATAATATTTTGAGACATTTTACAATTATACCAAGATTGCAGAGGTTGTTTCATGATGCTGAAACAAGAGAGGGTGTACTGTGGCATTCTAGGAAATAGGAGTATAGAGATCAGAATGTAATGAGCCATCCATCTCATGGTAGTGAGTGGAAAAGCTTCAATAATAGACACAAAAAGTTTGTTGGTGACCCGAGAAACATTAGACTTGTCTTAGATTCGGATGGATTTAACCCATTTGGCCACCAGAGCACCACATATAGCATGTGGCCAGTGCTTGTTATCCCTTACAATATGCCTCCAAATGTCTGCACAAAGAATCAAACTACATGATGGCCTTGCTCATCCCAGATCCAAAAAGTCCTGGAAAGGATTTTGATTTGTTCGTGGAGCCTCTTATGGAGGAACTTTAACAGCTATGGAGGGGTGTTCTCACTCAAGACCTATATAGCAGCCCACCAGCTGATTTATTTCTGCGTGCTGTTATAAGTTGGTGCATCCATGATTATCCGGCTTTGGGCACTATGTTAGGGCGAACGACACATGGTTACAATGCATGTGTTCGCTGTGACAGGAATCCGCTGTCATACGCAATACTTGGCAGGATCTGTTACATTGGACACCGCCGTTTCCTTGCCAAGGACATGCCGCATCCTAGAAAATACCGAAGACATGTGTTCAATACAAAGTATGAAAATCGTGATGCGCCAAAGAGGCTCACTGCCGATGAGTTGCAAGTGGAATTAGAGAAGGTCAGGCATATTACACCAGGAAACCATCCTGGTAATGGTAATGGGAAAAGGAAGCGTGGCAGGGCAGAAGAGAGATTATTGTTTACCCGCAGGTCCACTTTGTGGGACTTGGAGTATTGGAAAGATTTGGATCTGCGACATAATCTTGATGTGATGCACCTCGAGAAAAATATATGTGACAGCATTATCGACACAGTTCTTAATATCGAAGGCAAGATGAAAGATACCTTAAAATCTAGGATTGATTTGACACACCTGGGTATCAGACAAGATTTGCAGGTACAAGATGAAGGTAAACCACGGGATATGGCACCAACTGTGTACGTCTTGGACAAGGTAAAAAGAAAAGAATTTTGCAAGGTCCTATCACGTGTGAGATTCCCACATGGATTTGCTTCCATCCCTGAAAGGAGAGTCGGTGCACATGGAAACAAGGTACAAGGGTTGAAACCTCATGACTGCCACGTCCTACTTCAAAGGGTTTTACCTGTTATCCTTAGAGGATTGGGCCGCCATGAATTATACAGAGCAGTTGTAGAGTTGGGACAATTCTTCAGGGAACTCTTCAGTAGAAATATCAGGATAGATGCTTTGGAGCGTCTTAGAGACAAGATACCAACTATCCTATGCTACCTTGAGAAGATATATGCTCCAGCCTTCTTTGATGTGATGGTGCATTTGGCTGTTCATCTGCCTGATGAGGCACTACTTAGAGGTCCAGTACAGTATGGCTGGATGTACCCTATTGAAAGGCGGCTAGGCACTTTCAAGGGCTATGTTAGGAACAGAGCTAGACCCAAGGGTTCCATTGCAGAGGCCTACATTGCTACATAAGCATTGACATTCTGCTCAAAACACATTGAAACAGCTGATCACCTTAGCAAAGAGGTGGGTGTAGACAATCCCAGGCACAATGTTTTCTATTATTCTGTTCAAGCTACAGGGAAGAGTCGACAAGAGGACAAACCTAAAGATTTGGACAAAATGATTTGGTATGTGTTGAATAACTGTCCTGAGATACTACATTATATCAAGTAAGTGCTAAGTACTGTAGCCTATACATCGTAATCTACTAAACTTGTAACACATTCTTATATATTTAGATGTTTGACGCGATCACTATGTTGTGCAACATATACAAAAAGGAGTTACTGCCGCAAAATCCAAGAAACATTGACAAACTGGTTATGGCAGGATTTGCGAAATGGTTCAAGAGCCATGTAAGCTTTTGAATTGCACTATCAGTTTTTTTAATATGTTGAGTACATAAGATGATCAGCTTGTCTATTTTCTAACCATAGGTTAAGTAAATGCGGGAGGATGGGTAGGCAGTTGATGATGCCCTTTACTCACTAGCAATGGGTCCTGATACTCGGGTAAGACATTATGAATCTTGCGTTGTTGGAGATGTGCGCTACAACACCTGTGCACGAGACGAAGGCAGGAAGACAAAAAACAGTGCCATCATGAGCACGGATACGTATGACAAAGAGACAACTGAAATGTATGCTAACATAACAAACATTGTTTAGTTGTAGTATATCTCCAGTTTCGAGGATCATCGGTGTGTGGTTCTGTTGTGCTGTCGTTGGTATAACCTGTTTTCAAGGATCACAAAACCCAGAGCTGATGATTATTTCAAATCCATCAATGTCAAGGTGGCGTACCAGACCAACGAGCCTTTTATTTTGGAAAATCAGGCAACACCGATATTTTTCTTGGAAGACACATTTGCACGTAACGATGACTCGAGAGTAATTCATTGAAAGAAGTTGCACAACAAGATGATTCTTACACTGCTCCTGATGTACAAGATAACACATATGTTCCTAATATATTTGAGAACCATCACGTCAATGACGCCAATGAAAAGATTGCCTGTCGTGCTGTGGACATACAAGAGTTGATCAAGAAGAAGCCAACGTTTGGGGACGTTGAGGACGAAGAAGAAGATGACACCATGGGGAATTACGATTCAGACTGATACACATGGCGAAGATGTTGACGCTGCTGCTGCGGATGATGATTACATTGTTTTTGTCGTATTTGCCTGTCAGAAGACGTTTTTATCTACTATGTGAAATTGTGTTTGCTATGACAACTGAAACCTGATAAACATGTTGTTTGGTATTTTGTTGTGAGAACATCACTTGTTATGTATGCTGATTTGTGTTTGGTGATTGTATGATGACTAAAACATGATGACATTGTTGTTTAGTTGTACTCATATTTGGCTGTGAAACTTGAATTTGATTGCATAGTTTGCTGTTGGACTGCAATTTGCTCGACGTCTTCGAATGAGAACAAAGCTGACCCGACAGGGCCTCTGCTAATTTATTTATTTATACCAAAAGGGCCTCTGCTATTTATTTATTTATGAGCAAAAGGGGATACCCCCTGATTTCCGTTAATAGAAATCATTAGATGTTCACAACACTACGCCCAGCCTGCTACACAGGTTTCATTCGTTACTAGTTTAAGCAAAGTGCTCATGTCATAGCCATTGAATACATCACAAGTGCTACATACGCTGCAAATAAAGAGACAATCATCCTACAGAGCACATCGATTTTGCCCATTATCTTCACAAGATCTTTCATCTCCTCATTGCTGTCAAGGCCGTTCAGCAGCTATTGCTTGGCCATGATTAGATGAACTACATTTTTAACCTTCTGCTCTGCATCTTCCTAGAAAATACGAAAGACATGTGTTCAATACAAAGTATGAAAATCGTGATGCGCCAAAGAGGCTCACCGCCGATGAGTTGCAAGTGGAATTAGAGAAGGTCAGGCATATTACACCAGGAAACCATCCTGGTAATGGTAACGGGAAAAGGAAGCATGGCAGGGCAGAAGAGAGATTATTGTTTACCCGCAGGTCCACTTTGTGGGACTTGGAGTATTGGAAAGATTTGGATCTGCGGCATAATCTTGATGTGATGCACCTCGAGAAAAATATATGTGACAGCATTATCGGCACACTTCTTAATATCGAAGGCAAGATGAAAGATACCTTAAAATCTAGGATTGATTTGACACACCTGGGTATTAGACAGGATTTGCAAGTACAAGATGAAGGTAAACCACGGGATATGGCACCAGCTGTGTACATCTTGGACAAGGTAAAAAGAAAAGAATTTTGCAAGGTCCTATCACGTGTGAGATTCCTACATGGATTTGCTTCCATCCCTGAAAGGAGAGTCGGTGCAGATGGAAACAAGGTACAAGGGTTGAAACCTCATGACTGCCACGTCCTACTTCAAAGGGTTTTACCTGTTATCCTTAGAGGATTGGGCCGCCATGAATTATACAAAGCAGTTGCAGAGTTGGGACAATTCTTCAGGGAACTCTTCAGTAGAAATATCAGGATAGATGCTTTGGAGCATCTTAGAGACAAGATACCAACTATCCTATGCTACCTTGAGAAGATATATGCTCCAGCCTTCTTTGATGTGATGGTGCATTTGGCTGTTCATCTGCCTGATGAGGCACTACTTAGAGGTCCAGTACAGTATGGCTGGATGTACCCTATTGAAAGGCGGCTAGGCACTTTCAAGGGCTATGTTAGGAACAAAGCTAGACCCAAGGGTTCCATTGCAGAGGCCTACATTGCTACATAAGCATTGACATTCTGCTCAAAACACATTGAAACAGCTGATCACCTTAGCGAAGAGGTGGGTGTAGACAATCCCAGGCTCAATGTTTTCTATTATTCTGTTCAAGTTACAGGGAAGAGTCGACAAGAGGACAAACCTAAAGATTTGGACAAAATGATTTGGTATGTGTTGAATAACTGTCCTGAGATACTACCTTATATCAAGTAAGTGCTAAGTACTGTAGCCTATACATCGTAATCTGCTAAACTTGTAACACATTCTTATATATTTAGATGTTTGACGCGATCACTATGTTGTGCAACATATACAAAAAGGAGTTACTGCCGCAAAATCCAAGAAACATTGACAAACTGGTTATGGCAGGATTTGCGAAATGGTTCAAGAGCCATGTTAGCTTTTGAATTGCACTGTCAGTTTTTTTAATATGTTGAGTACATAAGATGATCAGCTTGTCTATTTTCTAACCATAGGTTAAGTAAATGCAGGAGGATGGGCAGGCAGTTGATGATGCCCTTTACTCACTAGCAATGGGTCCTGATACTCGGGTAAGACATTATGAATCTTGCGTTGTTGGAGATGTGCGCTACAACACCTGTGCACGAGACGAAGGCAGGAAGACAAAAAACAGTGCCATCATGAGCACGGATACGTATGACAAAGAGACAACTGAAATGTATGCTAACATAACAAACATTGTTTAGTTGTAGTATATCTCCAGTTTCGAGGATCATCGGTGTGTGGTTCTGTTGTGCTGTTGTTGGTATAACCTATTTTCAAGGATCGCAAAACCCAGAGCTGATGATTATTTCAAATCCATCAATGTCAAGGTGGCGTACCAGACCAACGAGCCTTTTATTTTGGAAAATCAGGCAACACCGATATTTTTCTTGGAAGACACATTTGCACGTAACGATGACTCGAGAGTAATTCATTGAAAGAAGTTGCACAACAAGATGATTCTTACACTGCTCATGATGTACAAGATAACACATATGTTCCTAATATATTTGAGAACCATCACGTCAATGACGCCAATGAAAAGATTGCCTGTCGTGCTGTGGACATACAAGAGTTGATCAAGAAGAAGCCAACGTTTGGGGACGTTGAGGACGAAGAAGAAGATGACACCATGGGGAATTACGATTCAGACTGATACACATGGCGAAGATGTTGACGCTGCTGCTGCGGATGATGATTACATTGTTTTTGTCGTATTTGCCTGTCAGAAGACGTTTTTATCTACTATGTGAAATTGTGTTTGCTATGACAACTGAAACCTGATAAACATGTTGTTTAGTATTTTGTTGTGAGAACATCACTTGTTATGTATGCTGATTTGTGTTTGGTGATTGTATGATGACTAAAACATGATGACATTGTTGTTTAGTTGTACTCATATTTGGCTGTGAAACTTGAATTTGATTGCATAGTTTGCTGTTGGACTGCAATTTGCTCTACATCTTCGAATGAGAACAAAGCTGACCCGACAGGGCCTCTGCTAATTTATTTATTTATACCAAAAGGGCCTTTGCTATTTATTTATTTATGAGCAAAAGGGGATACCCCCTGATTTCCGTTAATAGAAATCATTAGATGTTCACAACACTACGCCCAGCCTGCTACACAGGTTTCATTCATTACTAGTTTCAGCAAAGTGCTCATGTCATAGCCACTGAATACATCACAAGTGCTACATACGCTGCAAATAAAGAGACAATCATCCTACAGAGCACATCGATTTTGCCCATTATCTTCACAAGATCTTTCATCTCCTCATTGCTGTCAAGGCTGTTCAGTAGCTATTGCTTGGCCATGATTAGATGAACTACATTTTTAACCTTCTGCTCTGCATCTTCCTAGAAAATACGAAAGACATGTGTTCAATACAAAGTATGAAAATCGTGATGCGCCAAAGAGGCTCACCGCCGATGAGTTGCAAGTGGAATTAGAGAAGGTCAGGCATATTACACCAGGAAACCATCCTGGTAATGGTAACGGGAAAAGGAAGCATGGCAGGGCAGAAGAGAGATTATTGTTTACCCGTAGGTCCACTTTGTGGGACTTGGAGTATTGGAAAGATTTGGATCTGCGGCATAATCTTGATGTGATGCACCTCGAGAAAAATATATGTGACAGCATTATCGGCACACTTCTTAATATCGAAGGCAAGATGAAAGATACCTTAAAATCTAGGATTGATTTGACACACCTGGTTATCAGACAGGATTTGCAGGTACAAGATGAAGGTAAACCACGGGATATGGCACCAGCTGTGAACATCTTGGACAAGGTAAAAAGAAAAGAATTTTGCAAGGTCCTATCACGTGTGAGATTCCCACATGCATTTGCTTCCATCCCTGAAAGGAGAGTCGGTGCAGATGGAAACAAGGTACAAGGGTTGAAACCTCATGACTGCCACGTCCTACTTCAAAGGGTTTTACCTGTTATCCTTAGAGGATTGGGCTGCCATGAATTATACAGAGCAGTTGCAGAGTTGGGACAATTCTTCAGGGAACTCTTCAGTAGAAATATCAGGATAGATGCTTTGGAGCGTCTTAGAGACAAGATACCAACTATCCTATGCTACCTTGAGAAGATATATGCTCCAGCCTTCTTTGATGTGATGGTGCATTTGGCTGTTCATATGCCTGATGAGGCACTACTTAGAGGTCCAGTATAGTATGGCTGGATGTACCCTATTGAAAGGCGGCTAGGCACTTTCAAGGGCTATGTTAGGAACAGAGCTAGACCCAAGGGTTCCATTGCAGAGGCCTACATTGCTACATAAGCATTGACATTCTGCTCAAAACACATTGAAACAGCTGATCACCTTAGCAAAGAGGTGGGTGTAGACAATCCCAGGCTCAATGTTTTCTATTATTCTGTTCAAGTTACAGGGAAGAGTCGACAAGAGGACAAACCTAAAGATTTGGACAAAATGATTTGGTATGTGTTGAATAACTGTCCTGAGATACTACCTTATATCAAGTAAGTGCTAAGTACTGTAGCTTATACATCGTAATCTACTAAACTTGTAACACATTCTTATATATTTAGATGTTTGACGCGATCACTATGTTGTGCAACATATACAAAAAGGAGTTACTACCACAAAATCCAAGAAACATTGACAAACTGGTTATGGCAGGATTTGCGAAATGGTTCAAGAGCCATGTAAGCTTTTGAATTGCACTGTCAGTTTTTTTAATATGTTGAGTACATAAGATGATCAGCTTGTCTATTTTCTAACCATAGGTTAAGTAAATGCGGGAGGATGGGCAGGCAGTTGATGATTCCCTTTACTCACTAGCAATGGGTCCTGATACTCGAGTAAGACATTATGAATCTTGCGTTGTTGGAGATGTGCGCTACAACACCTGTGCACGAGACGAAGGCAGGAAGACAAAAAATAGTGCCATCATGAGCACGGATACATATGAGAAAGAGACAACTGAAATGTATGCTAACATAACAAACATTGTTTAGTTGCAGTATATCTCCAGTTTCGAGGATCATCGGTGTGTGGTTTTGTTGTGCTGTCGTTGGTATAACCTGTTTTCAAGGATCGCAAAACCCAGAGCTGATGATTATTTCAAATCCATCAATGTCAAGGTGGCGTACCAGACCAACGAGCCTTTTATTTTGGAAAATCAGGCAACACCGATATTTTTCTTGGAAGACACATTTGCACGTAACGATGACTCGAGAGTAATTCATTGAAATAAGTTGCACAACAAGATGATTCTTACACTGCTCCTGATGTACAAGATAACACATATGTTCCTAATATATTTGAGAACCATCACGTCAATGACGCCAATGAAAAGATTGCGTGTCGTGCTGTGGACATACAAGAGTTGATCAAGAAGAAGCCAACGTTTGGGGACGTTGAGGACGAAGAAGAAGATGACACCATGGGGAATTACGATTCAGACTGATACACATGGCGAAGATGTTGACGCTGCTGCTGCGGATGATGATTACATTGTTTTTGTCGTATTTGCCTGTCAGAGGACGTTTTTATCTACTATGTGAAATTGTGTTTGCTATGACAACTGAAACCTGATAAACATGTCGTTTAGTATTTTGCTGTGAGAACATCACTTGTTATGTATGCTGATTTGTGTTTGGTGATTGTATGATGACTAAAACATGATGACATTGTTGTTTAGTTGTACTCATATTTGGCTGTGAAACTTGAATTTGATTGCATAGTTTGCTGTTGGACTGCAATTTGCTCGACGTCTTCGAATGAGAACAAAGCTGACCCGACAGGGCCTCTGCTAATTTATTTATTTACTACCAAAAGGGCCTCTGCTATTTATTTATTTATGAGCAAAAGGGGATACCCCCTGATTTTCGTTAATAGAAATCATTAGATGTTCACAACACTACGCCCAGCCTGCTACACAGGTTTCATTCATTACTAGTTTCAGCAAAGTGCTCATGTCATAGCCACTGAATACATCACAAGTGCTACATACGCTGCAAATAAAGAGACAATCATCCTACAGAGCACATCGATTTTGCCCATTATCTTCACAAGATCTTTCATCTCCTCATTGCTGTCAAGGCCGTTCAGCAGCTATTGCTTGGCCATGATCAGATGAACTACATTTTTAACCTTCTGCTCTGCATCTTCCTAGAAAATACCGAAGACATGTGTTCAATACAAAGTATGAAAATCGTGATGCGCCAAAGAGGCTAACCGCCGATGAGTTGCAAGTGGAATTAGAGAAGGTCAGGCATATTACACCAGGAAACCATCCTGGTAATGGTAACAGGAAAAGGAAGCGTGGCAGGGCAGAAGAGAGATTATTGTTTACCCGCAGGTCCACTTTGTGGGACTTGGAGTATTGGAAAGATTTGGATCTGCGGCATAATCTTGATGTGACGCACCTTGAGAAAAATATATGTGACAGCATTATCGACACACTTCTTAATATCGAAGGCAAGATGAAAGATACCTTAAAATCTAGGATTGATTTGACACACCTGGGTATCAGACAGGATTTGCAGGTACAAGATGAAGGTAAACCATGGGATATGGCACCAGTTGTGTACATCTTGGACAAGGTAAAAAGAAAAGAATTTTGCAAGGTCCTATCACGTGTGAGATTCCCACATGGATTTGCTTCCATCCCTGAAAGGAGAGTCGGTGCAGATGGAAACAAGGTACAAGGGTTGAAACCTCATGACTGCCACGTCCTACTTCAAAGGGTTTTACCTGTTATCCTTAGAGGATTGGGCCGCCATGAATTATACAGAGCAGTTGCAGAGTTGGGACAATTCTTTAGGGAACTCTTCAGTAGAAATATCAGGATAGATGCTTTGGAGCTTCTTAGAGACAAGATACCAACTATCCTATGCTACCTTGAGAAGATATATGCTCCAGCCTTCTTTGATGTGTTGGTGCATTTGGCTGTTCATCTGCCTGATGAGGCACTACTTAGAGGTCCAGTACAGTATGGCTGGATGTACCCTATTGAAAGGAGGCTAGGCACTTTCAAGGGCTATGTTAGGAACAGAGCTAGACCCAAGGGTTCCATTGCAGAGGCCTACATTGCTACATAAGCATTGACATTCTGCTCAAAACACATTGAAACAGCTGATCACCTTAGCAAAGAGGTGGGTGTAGACAATCCCAGGCTCAATGTTTTCTATTATTCTGTTAAAGTTACAGGGAAGAGTCGACAAGAGGACAAACCTAAAGATTTGGACAAAATGATTTGGTATGTGTTGAATAACTGTCCTGAGATACTACCTTATATCAAGTAAGTGCTAAGTACTGTAGCTTATACATCGTAATCTACTAAACTTGTAACACATTCTTATATATTTAGATGTTTGACGCGATCACTATGCTGTGCAACATATACAAAAAGGAGTTACTGCCGCAAAATCCAAGAAACATTGACAAACTGGTTATGGTAGGATTTGCGAAATGGTTCAAGAGCCATGTAAGCTTTTGAATTGCACTGTCAGTTTTTTTTAATATGTTGAGTACATAAGATGATCAGCTTGTCTATTTTCTAACCATAGGTTAAGTAAATGCGAGAGGATGGGCAGGAAGTTGATGATGCCCTTTACTCACTAGCAATGGGTCCTGATACTCGGGTAAGACATTATGAATCTTGCGTTGTTGGAGATGTGCGCTACAACACCTGTGCACGAGACGAAGGCAGGAAGAAAAAAAACAGTGCCATCATGAGCACGGATACGTATGACAAAGAGACAACTGAAATGTATGCTAACATAACAAACATTGTTTAGTTGCAGTATATCTCTAGTTTCGAGGATCATCGGTGTGTGGTTCTATTGTGCTCTCGTTGGTATAACCTGTTTTCAAGGATCGCAAAACCCAGAGCTGATGATTATTTCAAATCCATCAATGTCAAGGTGGCGTACTAGACCAACGAGCCTTTTATTTTGGAAAATCAGGCAACACCGATATTTTTCTTGGAAGACACATTTGCACGTAACGATGACTCGAGAGTAATTCATTGAAAGAAGTTGCACAACAAGATGATTCTTACACTGCTCCTGATGTAGAAGATAACACATATGTTCCTAATATATTTGAGAACCATCACGTCAATGACGCCAATGAAAAGATTGCCTGTCGTGCTGTGGACATACAAGAGTTGATCAAGAAGAAGCCAATGTTTGGGGACGTTGAGGACGAAGAAGAAGATGACACCATGGGGAATTACGATTCAGACTGATACACATGGCGAAGATGTTGACGCTGCTGCTGCGGATGATGATTACATTGTTTTTGTCGTATTTGCCTGTCGGAAGACGTTTTTATCTACTATGTGAAATTGTGTTTGCTATGACAACTGAAACCTGATAAACATGTTGTTTAGTATTTTGCTGTGAGAACATCACTTGTTATGTATGCTGATTTGTGTTTGGTGATTGTATGATGACTAAAACATGATGACATTGTTGTTTAGTTGTACTCATATTTGGCTGTGAAACTTGAATTTGATGGCATAGTTTGCTGTTGGAATGCTATTTGCTCGACGTCTTCGAATGAGAACAAAGCTGACCCGACAGGGCCTCTGCTAATTTATTTATTTACTACCAAAAGGGCCTCTGCTATTTATTTATTTATGAGCAAAAGGGAATACCCCCTGATTTCCGTTAATAGAAATCAGTAGATGTTCACAACACTACGCCCAGCCTGCTACACAGGTTTCATTCATTACTAGTTTCAGCAAAGTGCTCATGTCATAGCCACTGAATACATCACAAGTGCTACATACACTGCAAATAAATAGACAAATATCCTACAGAGCACATCGATTTTTCCCATTATCTTCACAAGATCTTTCATCTCCTCATTGCTGTCAAGGCCGTTCAGCAGCTATTGCTTGGCCATGATCAGATGAACTACATTTTTAACCTTCTGCTCTGCATCTTCCTCTTCTGTCGTTCCATCAGTTACTTGTCCAACACCTCAACCTGCTGGTATTGGGATTCCTCAGCTAACGAAATAATCAGCGTAGTTGCATTCCCCCACATCAGCAACTTCCCTGAAATACAAATCACACGAATCTTCCCTTTTCTGCATGAATCAAATTGGAAGATAATCAACCAAACTATTAAAAAAATCAACAACTGAAAGCAGCAGAACAACACTTAAACATATTATTACCCCATGATTCTGGCATTTGTAGAAGACTCGGCCATGGTTGAGGATTGTGGTTGAGACGCGACGAATGACTCGCGTGATTTGCAGTAGTTGCACCACACAAATGGCAGCGGGTTGCTATGAGCAATCGGCTGCGGTGCCTGTGCCGGTGGGGGTGTGATGAGACCCACAGGCGATGGTACGGGTGGCGAGTTGGTGCATATCTGGTTGTTGCCTGCTGAAGAGTAGGTGGACGAGCAGCCAGCGGACATGGTTGCTGCAGCCAGAGCTTCTGATGCTAGGCAGAGTAATAGAGAAGAGGAGAAGCAAATGTTGGATATGTCAGTTTCATTACTTGCAGAGTAGCATAGCACCATATATAGTCATAGTCTAGGTTTGGATTCGAACCAGCTATAGGAGCATGTCTCTTTTTTTTCTAAAACTCACCAACGTCTTTTTACTGGTACACTAGCTTGTTCTGTACGCCTTCTCAAGTCTTTGATTTTCTTTCCCTTTTTTGCAAGGAAGGAAGGAGGACAAAATTGAGACTTCCTGGGACTCGAACCCAAGACCTCTCGGTTGAAAACCGAGGGTGCTAGTCACTTATGTGGTGAATGTTCCCTCGGAGGAGGACGGCAGACGAACACATTTTCCTCACAGTTTTAGTTGCGACACAAGATCGAATGGTCGAAGTTTCGGGAATGTTATCAGGCAAACAAGCCTAGTTTTTCTTTTCTTCCTATATATAAAAAAGTATGCTACTTGGTGTCGGCTTAGTCAACAAACGATTGTGCCAACTTTGACCGTTGGATTGACATTTGTCGGATGTTGGGTTCGGGCAGACCCTTAAGGTTTGAACTCTGGGGTGCGCTCGAAGATCTCTCCCCTACCGATCTACGTCCGATCGACTCGTGAGAACTAAGCTAAAAACGATGAACAGCACGAGGGACACAAGGTTTATACTGGTTCGGGCCACCGTTGTGGTGTAATACCCTACTCCAGTGTGTGGTGTGGTGGATTGCCTCTGGGCGGATGATGAACAGTACAAGGGAAGAATGGCCTCGCGAGAGGTGTTCTTGAGTTGGTGCGATGAACTACCTGGGTGAGTTCGATCGCCTCTCTCTCTATGAGCGCTCGATCTGTCCTCAAAACTCGATACCCCTCTACTGTGGTGGCTAGTCCTATATATAGAGGCCCTGGGCCTCTTCCCAAATATTGAGCGGGAAGGGCGCCAACAATGGCCATTTTGAAGGGGAACATATGGTACAAGTTATCCTGACTAAAGTTAGTCTTCGGCTGCCAAAGGCACTGGTGATGACGCCGTCTTGGGCTCCATGGTGACCTCCATCCCGCCGCTCCGCTAGTCTTGGTCTCATTGCACTGAAATGGCAAACTTTGCCTAATGCCTCGATACTCCGCGTATGTGCTTGCCTCCTTTGCACTAAAGAGGAAACAAGGACACTGCGCAGGCCGCGCCTGCCTGGCGCCCGCCTAGTCTCGATCGTCATGGCTTGTGTCACGAGCACCTCGCGGGGTACCTTGCCTTGATCTCTCCGCCTCCTCGCGAGCCTTCCTGGTGAGGTCATTCCTGAGGTAGCCTTGTGTCATCCGCCCCGCGAGGCTTGGCCCCTCGCGAGGGTCTTGAATCTTGTGCTGATGAAGATGGGCCATACTAGGCCACCACTTGAGCCACGCCGTAGGCCGTAGGCAGGCAAGTCTGGGGACCCGCGTTCCCAGCACGCCGACAGTAGCCCTCGGGCTCAAGGCGCGCTCGGACTTGGCTTAGCAGGGAAGCGAAGGGGCAAGTGCGGAGGCGCTGCTGGCCCCATCACCCTGTGGCCTTGGGCGCCGTGTGGCGGTTGATTGGACGTGGACATCTCCGCTTCCCCTCGCTCCCTCATTACGCGCCTGGCTAGGCGGCCACGAGGCTTGTACACAGTTATCCTCCCTTCGCAGCTTACGTGCTCCCTGTTCCTCTTTCCTCTTCAAGCCTCTTCTTCTGCCTCCAATCCATCTCGAGCTCTTCCCCCTTCCCGTTACCATGGCACCGACGAAAAAGGATAAGGGGAAGAAACCTGCGCCTCCGACCAACACGCCTCCGGCGGTAGCTCCCGCTGTCTACAAATCACTCATACTCAACCTGGAGGCCCTGGAGAAGGTCTGCTCCGTGCTTGTCTCCAGCTTCAGTGAGTGCGGGAAGACAACGGTCTGGCCCGCGTCCCACGCCTCCTTCGACAGGGTCGTCATGGAGGTCCGATTCTTCACCGACGCCTTGTGGGCAGGCCTGGCTCCCCCCTTTTCGTCCTTCTTCAATGCGGTGCTTTCCCATTACCAGATCCACATGATGCATCTTGGCCCCCAATCCATGCCTCTGCTTGTTGTCTTCGCATTTGTCTATGAGGCCATGGTGGGGATTCCCCCTTCCATTGCCCTTCTGCGCCACTTCTTTTCTCTGTGCTTGTCTGACCATTCCCGGTGCTCGGGGTGCGTGAGCTTCCAGGCCGTGCCGGAGACAGCAGCCTCGGGGATTGATTTCGGCCTCACGCCTTCCGCGAGTGGGTTCCGGGAGCGGTGGCTGTATGTGGACGTTTGGGGCGCCCAGCCCCCTGCTCGCGTACCCGACGCAGCCTGCAATTCCAAATCCTGGCTGGGGTCACGAGAAGCTCACGAGCCCCCATCTTGCCTTCACCTGGCATCGCTTTGAGAGGTTGAGGGAGGTCGGGGTGACGGCGCCCCGGGTGGTGAAGGATTTCCTCCAGTGCCGCATTGCTCCTCTCCAGCTCCATTCCCGCCCAATGTGGGCTTACTCCGGTCGACGGGACCGCATGAGGCTCTAGGAAGGTGATCTCGCGCCTGAGACGCTGAAGAAGGTGCTGCTAGTCCTGACTGGCGACCCCTCTCCTAGCAGCGTCCGTCACGGGGGTGCCCTGTTGTATCTTTGCTCAAATAGGGTTGACTTCACGAAGCAGATGCCCCGCTTCTACGAATGGGGGTTGCACCCGGCTGGCCTCGTGGAGCCCCGCGAGAACCCAGTTGCTGTGGTCCTTCCCCTGGCCGCTTGTGCCGACCTTGCCTCAGGAGTTGCTGTAGGGAGGCAAGCATTGGCAGGAGCCGGGGGACCTGATGTCGTGGTGCTGATGTCACACGAGGCTCCTGAAGCGTCACCCTCCAGAGCTAATGGTACCCCTCGCGAGGTGGTGGCTGACGAGGGAGCGTGACCTGCCGCCCCCGAGGCCAAAGCCCCCGAGGCCTCGGCAGGCCACCAAGAGATGGCGCCTGACCGCTGCTCTCGGGCTAGTGCCCTTGATGTAGGCTGCCCCGATGCCTTGGCTCCTATGCTGCGCGCCGGCCTCACATCGCAAGCTTGGGCCGGTTCCGCATAGATTTTGAGGCCCTTCGCAAGAGGAAGGAGGCTTCTGGTGGTGATGATCACCCGTACCGCCCGCTGAAGCACAAGAAGTACATTGCCATGGACGAGTAAGTCCCTCCTTTTCATGGTTCCTTGCCTGCCTCTCCCTTTGTTGACAGTGGCCTTTCAGGATTCCTTCTAACGAGCCCGCGGAGCCAGCCGAGGAGCCGCTTCCTCAGGCTTCTCCTACATCACCGACCCCGATCGTCCCGAGTCCGCGCGCTGCCCTTGGTGCGGGCTTGACTGGAGATGCGGGCCAGCTTGCGATGCGCCTTGAACCTGTTGGCGTGCCGCTTTTCCATCGTGAGCTCTTCTTGGGCTTGATCAACTTGCCCTGAGCTCCTCCACTAATCATAGGTGGCGAGTGGCTGAAGTCGGTCCTTGCGTCCTCAACGGGAGGTGGATCGGCGCCCGGCTGGGTCCCTTGCAGGGCCCGCCCGGCGATCGCAGGGGCACCAGCCCCCAGCCCCCTGCCGAGAGGGGGCGAACCACTCCGAGGCCCTCCACCAGCGTCGATGGTGGAGGATGGTGCTGACGACGTTCTTGGGCGTGCGCAGGAGCGCAGTGCTGTCCGTCAAGAGTTCCTACAGAGGGCAGCCGATGCAGTGAGTCAGCTCGGCGTAGAGCTGGCGGCTGAAGACGCGCGACTCGTAGCTGAAGGCTTGAGGCTGGTCGAGGAGCGGCGTAAGTTGAAAGCGGCTGTCAGTCTCGCGCGCCACCAGCATGACCTAGAAAACGCCAAGGCAGAAGCATCCCTGGTGGCCTCTCGGGAGGCCCGTTCCCGGGCCCTTGAGGAAGCTCAGGAGGCAGACAAGCGATGCGAAGCTGCGGAGGAGCGCGCGTGGGAGCTCCAAGACTGGTGCAACTCCTTGGAGCAGCAGGTGGAGCTGCGCCGATCCGCCCTTGCGCTGCTGAAGGGGGGCCCGCTGAAGAGGAAGAACTCCGAAGGCGCGAGGAAGCGCTGACGCTAGAGGCTGCTGAGCATAACCTTGATCTGGAGCAGTTGGAGACGAGGGAGCGCCAGGTCGCCCAGGCGGAGGACGACATTGGTGCGCGGCAGACCCAGATCCAGGAGGAGATCGACCGTCGCGTGGCGGAGGCTCGCACTGGCCTTGAGCACGAATATGAAGAGCGGATGGAGTTGATCAGGGCTGAAGCCGCAGGCAGGACTGCTGCCCTCAGGACTAGGTTGACTAAAGCCACGCAGCGAGCTGAGGCCTTCGCTGTCGTGCTAGGCTCGGCGCAGGCTGAGCTGGCCACCTCCCGCGCTGAACTGCTCCTTCTTGAATGGCGGGTTGATGATGCCGAGGCCGTCGCGCAGCGGAATGCAGACGAGATCCGCCAGTGGCAGACGCTAGAACACATGCACGACCCCATGCTCTGGACGCTCAAGGAAAGGGCTAACACGGCCTTGGGCAACATTTGCGAGGTTGTCGCTGAGGAGCCGCATGTGACCAACTACGCCGGAAATTTCCAGTTCTTCACTGACGTGGTGACGCATCTGGAGTCCCGCTCTGAGAGGTCTCATCAGCTGGTGGAGGAACGAAGCCGCGGCCTGCTCATGCGGGCATTCTCTCGCGTCTTCAGCCATCTCCAGAACCTCGATCCCCATTTCGACTTCGATGCCGCCATCGCCCCAGTGCTTGAGGTCGTTCGAGGCGATCTAGCACGGTGGGCGGAGGACAACGTAGATGCGCTCGTCCGGCCATTCACCTCCGATGACGACGGGGTGATCGTTGCTGCCGATGAAGGCGACGTGGTGAATGGTGTTGAAGACGGTGCCGGCAACAGCGATGGAGAAACTGACGGCAACGACGGTGGCGCCAGCGACGCCTCTGAGGAGGCCCTAGGGGATGCGGTGAGCGATATGTCCGATTGATCCCGCGCTTCCCCCCTGCTGCTTTTCCCGCACAGGAAAAGGCTCGGGCGTGGCCCTAAAGGTCGTGAGAGCATTTTCAGAGGGGAAGCCCCTCATGTAAAAAGGATGTTGCCTGCGTATTGTCAAGATTGGCTCCGGATGGGCGCCCGCATGGTGCCATGATTTTTTGTGATGAGTGGGTTGTCGTTCTGATCGAGCCTGGCTGGAGCGGACGCTGGCCGCAAGACAGCGGGCGTACATGCTGGGCCCTGCCCCGCTCGCGAGGGGGAGGCAACTAGTGTGAATTCCAACTTGAACAGAAATCGGAGATCGAGAAAGCACACGAATAAGACACAACACCCCTTCCTGCATACGCAAACACAAACTCAATTTCAACTTAGGTCCGAAATGAGAGAGCATGTTCGCACAAAAAAGAAAGTACGAGGAAATGGCCGCGTCCGGCACCTAGTCTAGTCTTCGACATCTTCTCACTAGCGTGGAGCTAAGTGCTGCCACTAGGCGTGGGAGGGAGCCCCCGAGGCCCAAGGGCGGCTCTCCGGAGACTCCGGGGTGTGTACAGCCCCAACTCATTATTACGTGAGAGTGTCACGGGCGGCGAGCTTCAGAGGCACTGGGCCTTCTTCAAAGGTACTGGCCTTGCTTCATATCGCCAGATGAGGGCCCCGCCTTGCGCCACCCTTGACCCCACCGACGGCGACCGGAAACAAGGACGACGCCAATGGAGAAAAGGGGATGCCAGCAGGCCCTGGGGCACCTCCCCGCCAGAGGGCCTACCTCCGAAGAACACCTTGCTCCACACACCGTGGGAAGGAGCCTGGCTCCCGACCCCTCTCCTGCTGCCCCCAGTGCCCTCCTCCTGAGGGGAAGGAGATCGCCGCACTGGGGCAGCCTTCACTGTAGTGACCTGAACCTCCTGCGACCCATGGTTAGCATAAGCCTGCTCCTGAGGAATTAGCGGTACCCGGTAGTTGTCGAGGCACCCGTGAGACTCTTGAAAGAGCTCACCTTTTGGCGCTTCTTCCTCCCAGCCTGACCCAAGGAACGAGCCGTGCTCTTCCTCCAGCGCGTACCCCCGATCCACCATTTGGGGCACATATGCCTCCGGGGTCACCACCCCAAAGGCCTCGTCGTGGTGCTCCACACGCCATCCAGTTTAACTTGAAGCTCCATCTTGGGGATGGTAAGGTGGCGGCCCGTTGGGACCAAAGATAGCGATGCGCATGCTCTCACTTACCAGTGGCGACGCCGGCATAGCTTGCTGCTCGGCGCTGATGGCCGGGCCGGTGTTGATGAAGCCTTGAGGCGCGCCCGAGGGCACGTGGGCGCTGATATGTCTGCCTCGTGATCCTCCCGGGGCCTGGGCTGGAAGCTGGATGCAGAACGGGGGAGCCCCTGACGCAGCGGCGTCTAGGAGCTCGGCGATGCGTTCCAGCAGCACGCCACGACCGCTTTCCTGCAGTCTGCACCGAAGCAGCTCTCGCGCCACCGTGAGCGCTGCCTTCATGTTTGCCTGCTTCCGTCGGGTGTGCAGCGCCGTGGCCACAGCGTGGCTTGAGGCCCTCGCTGCCGATCATACTTGCCGTGGAGTGAGGGCGGGTGACACCTGACCGTGCCGCCCGTGCCCCGTAGCGTTCTGCCGGGCACGGGCTACCTGAGATGCGGGGTTGTGGTCACCTTGGGAAGGTGGCACGGCATGGGCAGGCCATGCCGCCCAGCGGTCGAAGTTGGCCGTCTGGTGGCCGGAGATGGAGGCGGTGAAGCGGCAAAACATAGGACGGAAGAAGGAAGGTTCCGGTGCACCCATACCTGGCGCGCCAAATGTCGGATGTTGGGTTCCGGCAGACCCTTAAGGTTCGAACTCTGGGGTGCGCACGAAGATCTCTTGTCAGGACCCCGACTCAATGTCATATTGATCTAGCATGTAACACCTCATATCACTTTGCGGCCTCACGCACGGTATTCCCACGGGTGTCGCCTTACCTTTGCCCGGGACCGTTTGCGCCTTTTGGCACACGTATATGACAGTGTCGCTAGCATCCATATGATAAGGAGTCCAGGCTGACATGGCTAGTCGTAAATCCAAAGTGGCACAGACTTACAGGGACAGGCATCCATGACCCAGCATCGAACGTGTCGGTCATCAGCGAGTGAATCCAGGCTGTAGCACCGGGCTGGCAGGACTCCGGTGAACCGGGCTGTAGCGGGCTAACAGGACTCCGGTATTCATCGCGTGACATTTCCCCGAAGGGACAGACATAGGAACGAAGAAGGACACATGCCGGCCAGCCTAAGTGTTCCGGAGCAGTAGCAAGCTACCATGGCTCAGTGGAAACACTAGGAGGCATTTCCCGGTAAGAGAGGCTACTAAAGATAAACAACTAGATGGTCAGATCCCACACATATCAAGCATTTCAATAACATACACACAATATGCTCGATATGTGCAAATACAACATGGCATCACAACATGACTCTACGACTCAAGTAATTTAATCATTAGGCTCCGAGGAGCGAGATATTACAAACATGGGTCTCATGACCCAACAATCAGAGCATACAAGTCAAAGCACAAGCGGAAGCTATCATGTCTGAGTACAGACATCTATAAATGAAAAAGGCTGAGAAGCCTGACTATCTATCAGATCCTGCCGAGGGCACAAGATCGTAGCTGAGGTATCAAGCTAAACGTCTAAGTCCACGCGGAACTACTAGCGAGACCGAAGTCTCTCTGCAAAACATAAAATAGGCAAACGTGAGTACAAATGTACCCAGCAAGACTTACATCAGAGCTAACTACATATGCATCATTATCAACAAAGGGGATGGTGGGGTTTAACTGCAGCAAGCCAGCTTTGACTCGGTGGCTATCCTGAACTACAACTGCAATGTAACTCTTTTGAGGTGGCGCACACGAGTCCACATATTCACCATATCAATACACCACTATGGATCCGCTCCCGTCTCCCTACGAGAACGCCATCCATAGCACTCACGCTTATCTTGCGTATTTTAGAGTATCCACTTTCACTTGTCTATGAACTGATATAAGCAACCCAGAAGTCCTTTACCGCAGACACGGCTATTCGAATAGATCATATTAACCCTGCAGGGGTGTACTTCTTCATACATGTTTCCACCACTTAGCGTCTGCACACGACATGTGCTCGGCAGACTTCAAGCGAAAGCCGATGTGGGTGTAGACCACGACCAACCTAAACACCTAAGTCTCTAGTCCAGGTTTATCGACTATTCGGGTTCCATCCATGAGGAGATCCGGCCGGAGTTTCGCTCACAGCCCCAAACGATGTGAACAGGGTTCCCGAGATACCAAACGGGCATCCGGTACACCGTGCCACGTACCTACCGCATCACAGCCCACCCCTACGGTCAGCGCTGTCCACGGCCTCCAGTAAGCTACAAACACCAGAAACTACTTGCAACTCCTGGACAGAGGACTAGGTGAATAAGAAGTCGAGCGGGGTCATATTTCAGGGCCAAATGTATGGTAGTAGCTGAATCATGGATCACAAACACAGAACTCAGTTCCTAAGGACGGCTTCAATGAGACAACCCACCATGTACTCCTACATGGCCTCTCACCGCTACCTTTACCAAATCGTGTTCACCACTTAGCTCACACACAGTAGGACATGTTCACACACCTCTGATTCATCCCCGATGAATTAGACCTGACTCAACTCTAAGCAGTAGCAGGCATGACAAACAAGCATGAATGAGTAGGCACAACAGGACTCAAACAACTCCTACTCATGCTAGTGGGTTTCATCTATTTACTGTGGCAATGACAGGTCATGCAAAGGATAAAGGGGTTCAGCTACCGCAGCAAGTAACAAATGAATCGGTGTTGTCCTAATGCATTAAAAGAGAGCAGGAGCGAGAGAGTGGGATTGTATCGGAATGAACAAGGGGGTTTTGCTTGCCTGGCACTTCTGAAGATAACATTGAGTCTTCATCAGTGTCAACGATCACATCATCGGTATCACGTCTATCGAGAGGGGACAAATACCGGCAACACAGAAAGGAACACAATCAATGCAATGCACAATATGATGCATGATCATGACATGGCAAAATGAATGTGTTTTGGGCTAATGCAACTAGCAATAGATTAAATGAAGTTGGTTTGAATACAAGATTCAAATTCAACTCCATATGTGATTATTCAAATGCCATTTAATTGATTTGTGCTAAACAGCAGCTATAAGATGTTCTAACATGCATGAAAATGGTACAGATGGATTCCTTGAATTTTTCTGATAATTTTTCATATATAAATTATTTAATTTGGAGCTACGGTTGAATTTCTATGAATTTTAGAAGTTTTAGGCATTTTCTGGAATTTCCTGATTATTTATAAAATAAACTAAATTCCAGAAAAGGAATATTGCGTCAGTATGACGCCGGGGTGACGTCAGCAGGTCAAAGGCGTCGACCAGGTCAAACCTGACCAGTGGGGTCCACTGGTCAGTGACCCAGTCAACTAACCAAGTTAGTTAGCCCTAACTAACTTAGTTAGCCGGGCGGGGCCCGCATGTCAGTGACCTATCTAATTAGCTAAATTAATTAACGCTAACTAATCTAACCCTAATCAAGCAGGCGCCTGGGCCCACACGTCAGGGGGTCAAACCCCGGGTCAACTCGCCGGAGTTGACCCGCGGCTCATCGCCGGCGGAGCCAGAGACGGCGGAGGGGGTCAGAGATCCTCCTCCGGCGACCAAAACAGCGGCAGCGATCATCTACGCGTAGCTGGCGCTCAGCCGCATCCATCTAGGCAAGCGGGAGGGGCTGAGGTCGAACGGGCTCGCCGGAATCGAGCTCGCGGCGGCGGCCGGAGTTCGGGGTTGGTGCGGGTTGGCGCTAGGGGGCACGGCAGGTCGCACGGGTGGGCGCGCTTGGCTCCTGGAAGGGTGCTGAGCACGTTGCCGTGCTCGGGAGTTAGCTACGGTGGCTCTAGCACCGTCTGCGACATCGCCGGCGGCGAGGAACGGTCGGCTCCGACAGCCAGGGTGGTTAGAGGGCGCGGACGGGCACGGGGAGAGAGGGGAAATGGACAGGGGCTCACGGTGAGTTCGAAGAGAAGGTCGGCGTGCTCGGGGAGGCGGTGGAGACGGCGAATCAACGGCGGCGGTGGTCGGAGCCCGAGGTGGAAGACAACGGCGATGGCGATGTTCCGGGCCCTCCCGGCTTGCGTGGCTCATCGAAGATGAAGAAGACAACGTGGCGGAGCTTCTGGGCGCGTCGGGTTTGCGTGGGGTGGCCGGTGGCCATGGGTACGGCGACGATGACGGCGAGCTCCGCTCGGTGGTGTGCGCGAGAGGGAAGCAGAGGAGGGAATGGGGTCCAGGGGGAGAGACGAGAGGTGCAGGGGGCGAGGGGGAGTGCGTGGCGTCTCCGGGCGTCGAGGAGGGAGGCAACCAGGCAGGAGGTGGCCAGGGGGGGAAGCAGGAGGTGGCCGAGGCCTCTCGGGCGCGCGCCACGCCTCGCCTCTGTTCGTCCTCCTGGCAGAGGAGGAAGAGGACAAGGGGGAGGAGGTGGGCTGGGCCGGCTAGGCCGGCCAGATGGAGCTGGGCCAGGCTCTGGTGGGCTGCATGGTAAGGCCAGGTAACTTCCTTCTCTCTCTCTCTTTTATTTCTATTTTTGTTCTGTTTTATTTAATTGGCACTGAATTTTAATTCAAACAGAATTTGAAAACAGTGCCAAAACTCCCCTGGATATTTTTAAGTCACTTAATGGACTTCTCCACACATAAAAAAAATATCTCAGGTTATTTGAAAATATATTCATTATATATTATGAATATTACTCCAAATTCAAATAAAATATTGATTTAAAATCAGAGCCCAATAATTCCTTAGAAATGTCCCAAAATTTTGGTTTGAGTTATAACTCTTGCCAAAATTGTCAGAGCTATTTCTAGGGCATTTTGGATTTACTGATTGCAATTTTAGGGTTTCTTGCCCCTCTTTTATTTAGGGTTTTGAGGCTTCCAATATCCCTCAGTTCAAATTTCAGAATTTAAACATTATGCCTGGATGAAGATGCAACTATTTACAAACAATATTCTAGGGCTGTGACAACTCACCCCCACTAAACAAAAATCTCGTCCCGAGATTCAAGTGTAGGGTAAGGTGAAGGGGGAACGCAAACTAGCACAATCTTCACGATCCAGGTTGTACTTCAAATGAACATTGATTTGAACACCATCATTGTCTTGATGTCTTGCTCTGAGAAATCCTGCCAACATGACATGGAGGGAAGAAGGAGACTCTAGAAGGGTCGATCTTCTCGAAGATCGAACAACTCGCGGAATGAGACATAGGACCATCTCTCGGGTTGAGACACGAGATACACATCAAGAGGGGTGGAAAGAAACGGATGACGAAGGTTCACTAGGTAGACAACGATTCCACACCTAAGAAGGTGGTAAACGATTGTCAACGTAGCGAGGAGTTGAGTTGCCATGATACCACGACGAAACATCCTGGAGGAGGGTGATTCGTAGATTATTACCCTAAGTGGCAAAAAGAATTACTTTTGATTCAAAGATCATTGAAACTCTTCATACCAGCCTAAGGCAATTCACAACGATCGTTTGGAGGGGGTCGGTAGAATGGCATACTCGGACTTGGATGATGTGGATTACCTTGTTGAAGACAACGCAAAGGATGATTTTTGCTTATCACCGGAAATGGAAGAGACCCATGGTAGAATGGCACATTGGCGGTGCAAGCTGGGAACAAAATGCAAATGCTGGAAATGATTCTGGTAACTGGGGAAGAACCCAACAATAGAGAGTGAATTCACTGTTTGAATAGATCATAGCATTGCCGAGGGAACTGAGAGCAAACCCAGCTAGAGCCGATGATAACCCCTAGCGCTTGTGCGTGCTCTCAAGAACTTGAGCATTTCCATATTCATCAAGGTTTTACCAACATCCGTGTCGAGGATCCTGGCAACACAACATACTACCATGATGAATAGCGATGGACGATGCAGATGTAAAGGAGGATAACACTTTTTCAGATTTCATCTTAGCGAGGCCAAGGAAATAAAAATCTGGATGATCGACCCAGAGACATTTAGCACTCCGCTTCTAATGTTCTCCTTGACGTGCTAGTGTAACCCAATCATAGATATGGTTTGATATCTAGAACATCAAGTAAAGGTCGGACTTCAGGAGCAATAGAATCCATAAGGAACAGTTACGGAGGTAAATTCTACGAAATCCTTATGGGAAGGTGGCCAACTTCCTCAAACAAGATACTACAATAATAGGTCTTCCGGCTGGGTGTGTTGGCCACGACATCCACTTTACCGGTTATCGAGGGACCAATATTATAGTTCTTGGGAAATGTTCCAAACCATCATATCTGCCTGAGATTCAGATCTGGTTGGTGTCAGGATATTCCGGACTCATCGAGTCTAGGAAGAAAAACGAAAGTTTGCAACACAAATCGACGAGATGACGTTGCGAGATTCTCGGGAAATGAACTATGATAGCAAGCTCCAAAACATGAGCTGGTTCTGCTACAAAGATGTGAACATGTTGTCCCAGACAAGCATGACCACATGGTAGTCTTATAATAAAGCACTACCGAGTTCTGGTTGGGAACCATCATCGAGGATATCAAAGTTCTTGATTAAGCCCGGGTTAGCTCTTAAAAGAACTCCTTCTCCTAGAACAAATCAGTTAGTGGCTTGGTGTGCTAGGGATACATATGGAATGAAGATGATCAGTCTATCAGACCATAGAATACTTCGCACATGCATGACTGACTTGCGATGATTCCAAAGGAAACAAAACAATCTTCCTCGAATTCATGGCGGCAACTTACACCAAATGCACATGAATTAGAGGAAGTCACTTCTTCCATCCAAGCATAGACTTCATGAACGGAGCACGAAGGCTTTGCTTACAAAATTCTCAACACTAGGTTGATGTTCAACATGAATCATGGGGGAGACAAAATGCTACTGATGGGCTCAACAGCAACTCATCGGAATTTCCATATCACTGGACTTCCACCATCATGTGAACACGGTGATAGCATTGGTCAGACCAAAGAATATAATGGTGTATGCTTGAGGGAAAACCACGAGTAAGACAACATTACAAATATCGCTGGTTCAGATTTGATTTGACGATAGCCCATACTCAATCAAAGGTTTGGGTAAGATAATAAATCCAACAATTGATCACAAGGACCAATCGATGAAGATATCATCTTTCTTCAACACACACCACACAAGAATATCCCTTTGGAACGAACTAAGTCAGGCATGCTTTTATCTTCCAACTCTCCAAGTTGTTGTCTAGCTTAACCAACTAGCTCAGGGATATCTAACACCGATTCTTGGAGAAAGGGTGGTTTACAAGAAACCAACTTGATCACGAGCTCAACATAGCGGTCAGGTGACAACCTGGTAATACTTCCGAGTAGATCTTCGGAAAATCACGAACCACCGATATGTTACTAAGCTCGAGAACAATCTTGCTTTTCGGGCCAAGATGATATGATCAAATGAGCGAGGACTTGACAAAATCCTAACTCATCAATCAAAGAGTGCACCAGGAAATAAGGACTAGGTAGCACGATCAATCTTAGAATGGTGATTCAATAACCAACACGCTAAGAATGAAATTATTATCCTTTAACTACCAAGCAACGAGGTTGCTGGGAGTATTAAGTTCACACATCATGATTCACTTGTCGGCACTCCGGCTGCAACAACACAGAACCGAGGAATGAAAAAGGATGGCGAGAAGTATCACTATGTCAAGAATTCACAAAAGGTGGTGCAATTCTCATGAAATTCCTGCCATAAAGACGGTAATACTTCAGGGTAGAACAGAATCAAAAGCTGGGCTGGCATTTTGATCTGCGGAGCACAATTGCTTTGACCCAATCCTAGATATGGATGAGGTACTGGAGTTTGTTTCTCCTAGTCATTCCGGAATAGAATGGCTTGACAGACCACAAGAGTAATAGGCATCGATGAACGAATGCACACATACTCTTGACTATCAATTGATAGACGAGGGTCAGAAAACAACTAAAGAGGGACAACTCAAAAGAACATATAATTTTCTGAGTTGTGGATGCATAGGTTAGTATGTCGAACCAAGTTCAACATATTTCTTCCGGATAACCCATGCAGAAAGGTTGAGCTGGCAGAGTCACAATATAGCATGGAGAACTCATCGAGAGCACTCTTGCTGTCATCTTTTGGTTCAGAAGAACTCCTGCCAAGGATGGTTCATGGTAATTGGAAGAAGGATGTACCACAAACCTCGAGGACTATCGCAAAGGTTACTAATATCCTAAGGGAACTAGCAACACTATCAACAGGAGGTAAGTAGGGTGAATCTCGGGTTCAAAACCCAAGGAGTAGAATACCTACTCCTAAGTAGCATCACGGAATGCTTTCGAGAATAAAGGCCAGAATCATCACACTGGGATCACAAAACATTGCTAGATTACTAGGTGACTCCCTAAACACCTAGGGCCATAATAGTAACTCCAACATAATGTCAAGGCAATAGAATACCTTAACTCAATAATTAGTGTGATTGAGCTGGCATAAAGGAGCATCGAAACCAGAGGAAAAGGATTTTGCAAATGCATCAGACTATTTAGAAACCTGGAATGACTCGGACAGCATAACGGCTGTAAATGCCCAGAAAAGATTTGAGACATTCACAAAAATGGTGGCATAACCACTCAGAAGCACAATATCAAGGTTTCGAGATCAACAGTTAACATACAGATGATAGTAGGAACTGAACTGAGACTTGAATCAACAATCTTATAAGTCTACGGATTAGTAACACGTGATCCTGATAGAAAGAAGAGATAGCCTAATTCCTTAACCCCGCAGGAAAGATAAGATGACTCGGATCAGAAGGCCATGAGGTATAAGGAGTAAAAAGAGCCATACGTTCCATCCCACAATCAATTCCCTTATATAACTAAAGCATTTCTAGACTCAACTTCGACCAGTTTGGCTTGGTAATCCTACAGGCAGTCTAGCTCTGATACCAACGCTGTCAGGACCCCGACTCAATGCCATATTGATCTAGCATGTAACACCTCATATCACTTTGCGGCCTCACGCACGGTATTCCCACAGGTGTCGCCTTACCTTTGCCCGGGACCGTTTGCGCCTTTTGGCACACGTATATGACAGTGTCGCTAGCATCCATATGATAAGGAGTCCAGGCTGACATGGCTAGTCGTAAATCTAAAGTGGCACAGACTTACAGGGACAGGCATCCATGACCCAGCATCGAACGTGTCGGTCATCAGCGAGTGAATCCACGTTGTAGCACTGGGCTAGCAGGACTCCGGTGAACCGGGCTGTAGCGGGCTAACAGGACTCCGGTATTCATCGCGTGACATTTCCCCGAAGGGACAGACACAGGAACGAAGAAGGACACATGCCGGCCAGCCTAAGTGTTCCGGAGCAGTAGCAAGCTACCATGGCTCAGTGGAAACACTAGGAGGCATTTCCCGCTAAGAGAGGCTACTAAAGATAAACAACTAGATGGTCAGATCCCACACATATCAAGCATTTCAATAACATACACACAATATGCTCGATATGTGCAAATACAACATGGCATCACAACATGACTCTACGACTCAAGTAATTTAATCATTAGGCTCCGAGGAGCGAGATATTACAAACATGGGTCTCATGACCCAACAATCAGAGCATACAAGTCAAAGCACAAGCGGAAGCTATCATGTCTGAGTACAGACATCTATAAATGAAAAAGGCTGAGAAGCCTGACTATCTATCAGATCCTGCCGACGGCACAAGATCGTAGCTGAGGTATCAAGCTAAACGTCGAAGTCCACGCGGAACTACTAGCGAGACCGAAGTCTCTCTGCAAAACATAAAATAGGCAAACGTGAGTACAAATGTACCCAGCAAGACTTACATCAGAGCTAACTACATATGCATCATTATCAACAAAGGGGATGGTGGGGTTTAACTGCAGCAAGCCAGCTTTGACTCGGTGGCTATCCTGAACTACGACTGCAATGTAACTCTTTTGAGGTGGCGCACACGAGTCCACATATTCACCATATCAATACACCACTATGGATCCGCTCCCGTCTCCCTACGAGAACACCATCCATAGCACTCACGCTTATCTTGCGTATTTTAGAGTATCCACTTTCACTTGTCTATGAACTGATATAAGCAACCCAGAAGTCCTTTACCGCGGACACGGCTATTCGAATAGATCATATTAACCCTGCAGGGGTGTACTTCTTCATACATGTTTCCACCACTTAGTGTCTGCACACGACATGTGTTCGGCAGACTTCAAGCGAAAGCCGACGTGGGTGTAGACCACGACCTACCTAAACACCTAAGTCTCTAGTCCAGGTTTATCGCCTATTCGGGTTCCATCCATGAGGAGATCCGGCCGAAGTTTCGCTCACAGCCCCAAACGATGTGAACAGGGTTCCCGAGATACCAAACGGGCATCTGGTACACCATGCCACGTACCTACCGCATCACAGCCCACCCCTACGGTCAGCGCTGTCCACGGCCTCCAGTAAGCTACAAACACCAGAAACTACTTGCAACTCCTGGACAGAGGACTAGGTGAATAAGAAGTCGAGCGGGGTCATATTTCAGGGCCCAATGTATGGTAGTAGCTGAATCATGGATCACAAACACAGAACTCAGTTCCTAAGGACGGCTTCAATGAGACAACCCACCATGTACTCCTACATGGCCTCTCACCGCTACCTTTACCAAATCGTGTTCACCACTTAGCTCACACACAGTAGGACATGTTCACACACCTCTGATTCATCCCCGATGAATCAGACCTGACTCAACTCTAAGCAGTAGCAGGCATGACAAACAAGCATGAATGAGTAGGCACAACAGGACTCAAACAACTCCTACTCATGCTAGTGGGTTTCATCTATTTACTGTGGCAATGACAGGTCATGCAAAGGATAAAGGGGTTCAGCTACCGCAGCAAGTAACAGATGAATCGGTGTTGTCCTAATGCATTAAAAGAGAGCAGGAGCGAGAGAGTGGGATTGTATCGAAATGAACAAGGGGGTTTTGCTTGCCTGGCACTTCTGAAGATAACATTGAGTCTTCATCAGTGTCAACGATCACATCATCGGTATCACGTCTCTCGAGATTGGACAAATACCGGCAACACAGAAAGGAACACAATCAATGCAATGCACAATATGATGCATGATCATGACATGGCAAAATGAATGTGTTTTGGGCTAATGCAACTAGCAACAAATTAAATGAAGTTGGTTTGAATACAAGATCCAAATTCAACTCCATATGTGATTATTCAAATGCCATTTAATTGATTTGTGCTAAACAGCAGCTATAAGTTGTTCTAAAATGCATGAAAATGGTACAGATGGATTCCTTGAATTTTTCTGATAATTTTTCATATATAAATTATTTAATTTGGAGTTACGGTTGAATTTCTATGAATTTTAGAAGTTTTAGGCATTTTCTGGAATTTCCTGATTATTTATAAAATAAACTAAATTCCAGAAAAGGAATATTGCGTCAGTATGACGCCGGGGTGACGTCAGCAGGTCAAAGGCGTCGACCAGGTCAAACCTGACCAGTGGGGTCCACTGGTCAGTGACCCAGTCAACTAACCAAGTTAGTTAGCCCTAACTAACTTAGTTAGCCGGGCGGGGCCCGCATGTCAGTGACCTATCTAATTAGCTAAATTAATTAACGCTAACTAATCTAACCCTAATCAAGCAGGCGCCTGGGCCCACACGTCAGGGGTCAAACCCCGGGTCAACTCGCCGGAGTTGACCCGCGGCTCGTCGCCGGCGGAGCCAGAGACGGCGGAGGGGGTCGGAGATCCTCCTCCGGCGACCAAAACAGTGGCAGCGATCATCTACGCGTAGCTGGCGCTCAGCCGCATCCATCTAGGCAAGCGGGAGGGGCTGAGGTCGAACGGGCTCGCCGGAATCGAGCTCGCGGCGGTGGCCGGAGTTCGGGGTTGGTGCGGGTTGGCCCTAGGGGCATGGCAGGTCGCACGGGTGGGCGCGCTCGGCTCCTGGAAGGGTGCTGAGCACGTTGTCGTGCTCGGGAGTTAGCTACGGTGGCTCTAGCACCGTCTGCGACATCGCCGGCGGCGAGGAACGGTCGGCTTCGACAGCCAGGGTGGTTAGAGGGCGCGGACGGGCATAGGGAGAGAGGGGAAATGGACAGGGGCTCACGGTGAGTTCGAAGAGAAGGTCGGCGTGCTCGGGGAGGCGGTGGAGACGGCGAATCAACGGCGGCGGTGGTCGGAGCCCGAGGTGGAAGACGACGGCGATGGCGATGTTCCGGGCCCTCCCGGCTTGCGTGGCTCATCGAAGATGAAGAAGACAACGTGGCGGAGCTTCTGGGCGCGTCGGGTTTGCGTGGGGTGGCCGGTGGCCATGGGTACGGCGACGATGACGGCGAGCTCCGCTCGGTGGTGTGCGCGAGAGGGAAGCAGAGGAGGGAATGGGGTCCAGGGGGAGAGAGGAGAGGTGCAGGGGGCGAGGGGGAGTGCGTGGC